>NC_057811.1:314277708-314297355 GCF_018294505.1 Triticum aestivum
GAGCCCGCACCACCGCCGCCGCACGCCACCCCGAGTCGCCGCCTCCCTCCTCCGCCGGTCGCCGCCCCGCCATCTCCCTCCTCCACGTCGGCCGCCAGCCCTCCTCCGGTCCACTCTCCGGCGAAGTTCGCGCCGCCGCCGCGGAACCCTAGCCCGACCCGATCTAGTCAAACCTAAGGTTGACCCGAGACCCCGATTTATTTCCAAGTCATGTGATTCTTTACAGTATATTGCCATGTTCACAGCATCATAACTCTCTTCATATAGCTCCGTTTCGCGCGTGCAATATATCGAAATGTTCAACTCGTGATGCTCTACATTTTGTTCAATTGCACCATGTTCATTAGAGTCCATCTTGATGCCCAAATCTCTGGTGCAAGAGTGCTAGTTGCTGTTGTCTGCTGTTACTTAGCAGAACTTGGAGATTTGTTATTTTTGTATCATTTAATCTGTGCATCTTATGGGCATGAGCTCTACATGTGTTTTGTTGTATACCATGCCATCTTTCTAGAGGTGTATGCCATGTATTTTTGTGATCTCCGTGCTGACTAGCACAAGCATGCAAACTAGGCTCCGTAATGTTTCTGATTTCAGGGACTTCGTAATTTCTGTCCTTGTCTGCTGTTATTTTGTTGCCATGTAAACTTGATGCTACAGAGAGGTACATGCATATTTTCGAGATGTTCAGTAAGGATGTTTTGTAGATATTGTTGTAATTGATCCATTCCTGCCCTTGTTTGCAATTATGGAGTGCCATAGCATGACTCAATCTTGCTCTACTTTTGCTATAAAATATTTCTGGCAGATTCTTAACATGATTTGCAATTTTGCCAAGCTTGTTCTAGTTGTCTCATACATGCTATGTATTTGCTCTTGCCATGGATAGCTTCATAAACATGCCATCTTGCTGTAGGTCTGCTTGTTTTGTCATGCATTGCTTTGCGGTGAGTGCATCAAGCTCACCAAGATGCCTTCATATTATTGTTTCTGCCATGCTCTGTTTTCTGCTAAGTCTGAAACCTGTTAACGAAACTTGCTATGTTTACATGGTTGCCATCGTATCTTCTGGTCCTTTTTGGCTTATGGTCAGTAAGGGACTTTTGTCATATGCATTTAGTAGAATACTGACATGCCTTGTTTTGCTATGCTAAGTTCCTGTAGCATGTTGACTTCGTGCTCTGAACATTGCTTCCTGATGCTGTTTCAGACATGTCCAGTAATTTCACTGTCTGTGAACTTGTTATCTTTTGTACATTTGCCATGCTTGTTTGAACCTGTTATGTTGTGAACTAGCCGTAGCTCAGTGTTCATCTTTTGTCAAGAATCTCCTGTAGATTGCTGCCATATGCTCTGTTGCTATGTTGGAGTGCTGTAGCATTGTTACTTGTTGCATTCTAAGTGCTATCATGCTGTTAATCGCAGATTCGTGTCATTCTTGTTTTGCTTGCCATTTGCAAACCGTGCATCCGTTTCCGGTGATCTTTATATCGATTTTGACCGAAATCTTCTCATATTTCCAGTGGCATGCTTGGTTTGCCAAGTTACTTCCTTGTTCATCATTTTTCTTCCGGAGCACGCATATGCATCGCATATCATAGCTCGCATATCATACATGTTTCGCATCATGTTGCTTGTGCATTTCTCGTGATTGATTGTGGTTTCGTTGCTTGTGTTCTTGTCTTGGGTAGAGCCGGGAGACGAGTTCGTGAACGAGGAACCTGTTGAGTACGCTTACGAGGATCAAGCTTTCGACAACTCTGAGAACCTTGCAGGCAAGATGACCACCCCTCGAAATCACTTCTATCTTTGCTTTGCTAGTTGTTCGTTCTATTGCCATGCTGCGCTACCTACGACTTGCTATATCATGTCTCCCATATTGCCATGTCAGCCTCTAACCATCCTTTCCTAGCAAACCGTTGTTTGGCTAAGTTACTGCTTTTGCTCACCCCTTCTTATAGCGTTGCTAGTTGCAGGTGAAGTTGAAGTTTGTTCCATGTTGGAACATGGATATTGTCGTGAAATTGTCACGGCAGATGTCCTCAAGCTAGGACTTAGTCGTGGAGCCATCGCCACTAGGAAGCTTGAAGGGGTTAACGGGACAAGGAACATGAGGGTTTATACTGGTTCGGCCCCTTACGGTGAAGGTAAAAGCCTACGTCCAGTTGAGGTGGTATTGATTAGGGTTTCGATGACCAGGGAGCTTAACTGCTATGCCTGGCTCTCGATGAGATCTTTCTTGTCCCTAAACCGCTGCCGGATCGTCCCTTTATATAGGGAGGCTGACGCCCAGCAGCTCTCAGAGTCCCGGCCGGCTCATAAGAGTGTCCGGCTCGGACTCTCAATTATTCTTGCCTTACACTACAAGCTCTACCATAATAATGATTGTAACTACGGGCCTTATGCCATATCCGGGTCTTAAGACCATCTTTGGCCCACCGTCTTCAAGCTTGGCACCGGGCTTCTAGCAATGACCATTATGAGTAAAACGGCCCCTCCTGGCGGGTGACTCTAAGGTCTATATCCTCAACATTAGGCCCCAGATTGATTTGAGCCGGCCCATGTCAATCTTCAATCCTTTCGACAGAAAAATCTCCGGCTTACAATTGTGTGAAGGCCATAACCCGGCGTGACGTCATCCTCTGGACTCCGGGTAATCCGCCGTGACGTCATCTTCCATTAAGTCCGTTTTTTACTCCACCAGATCCGCAACGGATCTTATCTTTACTGCCATCCCAAAAATCGAGGCGTTTCATGGGGAGATAACCACACCGTGGTCTCCTCGTTTCTTGCGCCCACTTATGAGCTCGCCCTTATAAATAGCCCGGTCCGTCGGTCCTTCAGCCACCCGTCTTCCTCCTCGTGCCACTGTTCCTCCGCTCAAGCTCTGTTGCTGTCGCCGCCGCGGGTCTCCTCCTCCTCGCTAACTCCGGCCGCTGCATCAACCTGTTGTTTCCAGAGAAAACGGCGGCGTCCTCCGCGACTCACCAGCCCCTGTAAGTTCTGACTGCCCCGTAGAACAGATCTGCAGTAGGTTCGTCTTGTTCTTCCGTGTTCTTCGCCGCCGCCCATAAGTTCTTGGTAGTTTTCCTTTTTACTGCCTCTTTTTGATCTTAGGATAGTATAGAACCAGTGCGGCGGCTGTTTAGTACTCATTTCAAATGCAAGTAGACCTCTTTTTACTGCATAAAGGCCTCGTTCGAGCTCAAGAACTCCCCTGCGTCTGTTTTTAGGTCTAGAAACTTTCCTTTTGACCGACCATTTTGATCCAAATTATTTACTGCAATGTGTGAAACCTGTTTTCACCACACTTAGTAAAAAACTGCACTCACTGAGTCATGGCGGTTTACATTTCCGGTTTAAAGAAACCACGCGCTGTAGAACCTTCCGACTCAAAGGAGACCATGCGCCACAGAATTTTCCGGCTCATCTGTGATAAGGCCGTAGACAATCGAATTACTCTCAATACCTCGGGCGGCTTTAAATAACCCGCTGCACCTAGATATATGTCATTAGTCCCTTCCATAAGCCGCCACTTTAACATTGAACTGTAAATTTCCTCCGGCTTATAATTAAACCGGACGTTTCCTTTTATCATAGGCTGCCGACTTTCACCATGCCTCCCAAAGCTCCTAAAGCCTCCATCACTTGCAATTGGATGAGGTCCAATGTCACCAACGAGACTTTAGCGGATTTTGTCAACTCAGGTTACCTGCCCAAGAAGGACGTCATGTCCTACCGTGCCCCCGACCCATCAGAGGAGAGACCACAGCCAAGGGACGGGGAGGTGGTCATTTTTGCGGATCACATGAGCCGGGGCTTCGCACCGCCCGGCTCAAAGTTTTTTAGAGACGTGCTGAACTTCTTTGACCTGCGGCCACAAGATATAGGACCCAACTCGGTGTCCAACATATGCAATTTCCAAGTGTTCTGTGAGGTTTATCTTGGAGAAGAGCCCAGCCTGCTGCTCTTCAGAGAGCTCTTCTACCTGAACCGCTAGAACGAGTGCGCCAACGGGCCAAGTTTGGAACTCGGCGGAATCTCCATTCAGCGACGGAGAGACTGCCTCTCCCCTTACGCCGAGCCGCCGAGTCACCCCATAGACTGGAACCAGACGTGGTTCTATTGCCAAGACACGTCGCCGGCTGACGAGAGCCCGCTGCCCGGCTTTTGCCCTTCACGTCTGGAACCAACTCACCCTCTGTCTGACAAGTTGACTCAGGCGGAGCGCCAACCTCTGCTCCCCACCATAAACAAGATCAAGGCTCTCCTGGGCAATGGTCTCAACGGAATCGATCTGGTCCGAGTCTGGATCTCCTGGCGGGTAATCCCATTGAGCCGCCGCCCCGGCTTAATGTGCGAGTACACGGGCCGAAAGGATGACCCCCTGAGACACAGCCGCAATGATCTTCCTGAAGATGTTGCTGAGGACATGACCAAGGCTCTCTTGAACGAGAGCCTGGCAGACTGCGGGAGGACCGGGTTAGCCCCTTTCTGCAAGACCAATCCAGCCCCAGTGGTAAGCCGCTGATCTGAATATTTTATCTTCTTCTGTAGATAACCGTCATCTGAATCTTTAAGAAATCATCCTTGTATTTTTCAGGCTGATGACAAGTTCTAGAAGGTCAAATATGACCATGAGGCGGCCAAGAAGGCCAGGAAGGCGAAGAAAGCCGCGAAGAAAGCCGCTCCCCGCAAGAAGGGAAGTAGGCCTACTGCTTCAGAGCTGATGCAATTAAGCGACAGCTCCGAGTCAGAGGTAACCCTTGAACCTGTAAGCTCTTGTTATATCTGCTAGTTATTTCTGTCCACCTTACCAATACTGTTCATCAATAGGATGACACCGGAGCAAGTAACCCGGTGGTTGAAGAGGTAATGTCACTTTCCTCCGACTCGGAGCCCTTGCCAAGGCTGAAAATCCGAAGGGTAACCCGGAAAGTAAGCTTTTCACATCCTTTAGCTTATCAAGACCCTCAATTTATTTTGAAGCGACAGGTTCATGAGAGCCGGCGGCACACCCGGACCAACAAAGACACTGACCTCTCCTCTGGGTTACCTGACGCATCGAGGAAACGCCGGACCGAGGTGATCTCAAAATTGTACCCTTTTCATCCTTTGGCAGGTGTTATACGTCAACTGCTCAACTCTTCTGACTCAAATTATCAGGAAACTTCCCCCTCTTCTGGCGACTCTATGCAGTCGAACCTGCCGGCTTTCAAGACCGTGCCCGGGTAACGATGATCATCTCATGTTGTACTTGTCTTTACTTACACTTTTGTGCTTAACCTTTTTGTCTTTTCAGTGCCCAAGCAAAACTCAGCAAAAGGGCGAAGAAGAACAAGCCGGTCGATGAGCCGGACTTGCCTGAGCCGGAGGTAGCCGCTCAAGAACCGCCAGCTGCCTCTGCTCCTGAGGCCGCTGCTCCAACCAACAGGCCCATAGCAGAAGCTTCTGCTAACCCGGAGGCCTCCAGCTCGGCTCAACCAGCAGATGACCCAGATGTGGTAATCACCCGGACAGAATATGTTGAGCCGGGAAGACCTACTGCGCTGGCCAAGTGCTCCGCTAAGGAGGAGTTGTTAGGGCGCCACCGGGCCAATCTGGACCTCACCGACTATGGCAATCTGAGCATCGGAGAGATCATCTCCGGCTATATCAGCCAGGTGCACAAGAGCCGGGACGTAGAGATTGCCATGGTGAACCAGATTCAGCAGAAGTCTGAGGTATCACTCTTCTTTCTTCTTACTTACTGCATAGTTATCTTGTTATTCTTACCATGCTCTAGCCCCCAAGTCTACTATTTATGAGAAGATATGTTGTAGACTTAAGTTCCGGCTTACTCGCTTAAACCGATAACTTGTAAACAGAAACGTTCGATATGCATTACCCCCAAGTGCCAAGTGTCTTTGCTTGGAAAGTGCTTGGGACTTTTAAGATTGCATAGTAACTGTTCATCTTATGACCCGGAAATTATGCAGGCTGCTGGCAAGAAGTTTGAAGCTGACATCTCTGATCTCAAGACCCGGCTGAAGACGCAAGAGACTGAGACCCGGAAAGCAAATGCCAAATTTGTGTCCAGTATTGCTGCGCAAGAAAAGCTGAAGACAGACTTTGATGCGGAACGGAGAGCCTGGGCCGAAGAGAAGGCCACTCTGGTGAACCGGGCCGAACAGGCGGAGAAGGCTCTCTCAGAGAAGACCGCCGAACTCTCCGGCTTAAAGCGCCAAGTGTCCCAGATGGTTGCCGCAATCTTCGGTAAGTCATCTCACCGGCTTTCATCAAGTTTAGAATCTGTATATCTCATAACTCATCCTTGTCGGCGACTTATCTTATTCTGTTAAACAGGTCCCAGAAGCGCCAACCTCAACCAAAGTGTGGTAACCAAGCTGAAGGCCGTGTACACCCTGGTGGAGCAACTCTACACCGGGTCACAGCGTGCTCTGGCTGTGGTGGCCCTATCCAACGAGGTGCCGGCTCACCTGGCGGAAGTTCTTCGCCGGCTCGCCGTTCTTCCTCAACGCATCCAAGAACTGCGACGGGCCTCTGCAAGAGCCGGAGCCATAGCGGCTCTAAGCCGGGCTAAGGCGTTCCTTCCAGAGCTAGACCCGGCGGACATCGCTCTGGGCTACCCCAGTTTGAAGGAAGACGGCTCCGCCTTCGACCAGAAGGACTTTGCAGCTTGCGTGAAGATCGTACGCCCGGTGGCCACTCTGATTGGCAATGATACAGATCTGACTAAGTATCAGCCGGGTTACGATGCAGAGAATCAGAGGATCCCCACTCCGCGCTACGAAGCCCTCAGCCTGATCCCGCCGACGCGCAAGCACACCTTCGCCCCGGAGATTGACCCGGCGGGGCTAATTGACGAGGAAGCTCAATTCGAAGCTCTGAGCGGCATCGACTGGAAGTCGTCGACTTTCCAGGCCTTGGGAACAGCCGGAGGAGAAGAGAGGGACGAGCCGGAGACTTCAACCCAGCAAGCGTCGTAACTCTGTAAACGGTTTATGCGAGACAATGCTTCACCCTTTTGGACTCAACGAGTCTTGTAATAGAATAGGGTCAACACTTTAACTGTGTCGTGCCATCGTGTACGTGTTGAATGCTGAATCCTTATGAAAGTTGCTTCCTTATATGTCTCCGGGTTACAGTTGATCAGTCATGTTCCTTAAGTCTAAATAGTTGTCTTCAACTATCATGCATAAAAAGACAAATCACAAGTCTCGAGGCGGCTTGCCGCATGGAGAATCATAGTCTTATGCCTATAACCCGGAATATGATTCACCAAAGACTGGCCCTCAATGATGTCCTTGATATAATCATAACAACACACTTACCAGCCTGCAAGCACACTGTCGGCTTAGATAACCCGGGCTATGGGGTTGGTACCTCAATTCCAGTTTACCAGTCTTAATAACGCCAATTGTGTTCGACTAGCACTGTAAATCAAAGTTAAGCCGGCAAAGTGAGACCCGGCCGTGCATACTTGACATAATCAGAAGAACTCGCTATAAGGCAGAAAAACTTAGGGGCTTCCAGTTCGAATACGACCAGAGACCCGTCCCAAAGGGGTTATGCTAGGATTCGAATACGATCATATAGCCCCCAGTGGGTGTGGCGATGCCAATCAAGAGGGTACCGACAGCTATGTTCTCTTTGGTTCGAATACGACCCATGTTTGAACAGGAAGCCCCCAAGTGATTTTAAGAATTGTTTAACGACGCTGATTCGAATACGATCCACGTCGGTTCCCAAAGGGGTTAAACTAAGATTCAAATATGATCAAAGAAAACTCCCCAATGAGCTCGGCACTTTGCCAATCAAATGGGTATCGACAGCTATGTTCTCTTTGGTTCGAATACGACCTATGTTTGAACAGGAAGCCCCCAAGTGACCTTATTGCCTACGGCTAGACTCGAATACGATCATAAGCCGGATCCTCCTTCAAGTTATCATGTAATCTTGTAATGAAAACAATACGTGCACATTTGGAGGGAAAAAAAGGACAGAGGTCCTGCTTTATTGCTTATCATAATATATACATGGCTTAGAGAAATATGTACATTATGAGAGTCGGTGGCTCAAGTGTAGTAAGGCCGAAGCTGAGCTATGTTCCACGGCCGACGGGTCTCTTCCTCCGACTTACGTGAATCTTTGTGCTCCCGAATGTCAATGAGGTAATATGACCCGTTGTGCAAATTCTTGCTGACCACAAAGGGCCCTTCCCAAGGCGGGGATAGCTTGTGCGCATCGGTTTGATCTTGGATGAGCCGGGGCACCAGATCGCCTTCCTGGAAGACCCGGGACTTAACCTGGCGACTGTGATAACGGCGCAGATCTTGTTGGTAAATCGCGGATCGAGCCGCTGCCACATCACGCTGCTCGTCCAACAAGTCAAGAGCATTTTGGCGCGCCTGCTCATTATTCGCCTCAACATAAGCCGCCACTCGGGGCGAATCATGACGGATGTCACTGGGGAGGACTGCTTCCGCTCCATAAACCATGAAGAAAGGCGTGTAACCCGTAGACCTGTTAGGAGTAGTGTTGATGCTCCATAACACGGAGGGCAACTCCTCCACCCAACAACCCGGCGTCCGTTGCAAAGGGACCAAAAGCCGGGGCTTGATGCCCTTCAGAATCTCCTGATTAGCCCTCTCAGCTTGACCATTGGATTGAGGATGAGCCACTGATGAAACATCAAGTCTAATATGCTCTCGTTGACAAAACTCCTCCATGGCGCCTTTGGATAAATTGGTGCCATTGTTAGTTATAATGTTGTGTGGAAAGCCAAAGCGAAAGCTCACCTTTTTCATAAACTGAACCGCCGTGGCTGCATCACACTTGCTAACTGGCTCCGCTTCAACCCACTTGGTAAATTTATCAACTGCCACCAAGAGTTGGGTCTTCTTATCCTTGGACCATTTAAAAGGCCCAACCATATCAAGCCCCCAGACCACAAAGGGCCAAGTAATTGGGATCATCCTCAGTTCCTGAGCCGGCACATGAGCCCGTCGCGAGAACCTTTGGCAACCATCACATTTACTGACCAAGTCCTCCGCATCAGCATGAGCCGTCAGCCAATAAAAACCATGACGAAAAGCCTTGGCCACAAGAGACTTTGAGCCGGCGTGATGGCCACAATCCCCTTCATGAATCTCGTGCAAGATCTCTTGACCCTCCTCAGGGGAGACACAACGCTGGAACGCTCCCGTAACACTATGGCGATGCAACTCACCATTGATGACAACCGTTGACTTAGACCGCCGGGTTATTTGTCTGGCCAAAGTTTCATCCTCAGGCAACTCTCCCCGGGTCATGTAAGCCAAATAGGGCACTGTCCAGTCCGGTATGATATGGAGAGCCGCCACCAGTCGTGCCTCCGGGTCTGGGACAGCCAAGTCTTCCTTTGTAGGCAACTTAACACAAGGGTTATACAGGACGTCCAGGAAAGTATTAGGCGGCACCGGTTTTCGCTGAGAGCCCAGCCGGCTTAAAGCATCAGCCGCCTCGTTCTTCCTGCGATCAATGTGCTCTACTTGGTAACCCTGAAAGTGCCTAGCAATGGCATCGACTTCGCGGCGATAAGCTGCCATGAGAGGGTCCTTGGAATCCCACTTTCCTGATACTTGTTGAGCCACCAAGTCTGAGTCGCCGAAGCACCTTACCCGGCTCAAGCTCATCTCTTTAGCCATCCGAAGACCATGGAGCAAGGCCTTGTACTCAGCCGCATTGTTAGTGCAAGGAAACATCAACTGTAGCACATAATGGAACTTGTCACCTTTAGGGGAAGCCAACACGACTCCAGCCCCCGAGCCCTCCAATTGCCTGGACCCATCGAAGTGAATAGTCCAGTATGTGTTATCCGGCTTCTGCTCGGGCACTTGTGACTCTGTCCAATCATTGATGAAATCCACCAAGGCCTGAGATTTAACAGCAGTGCGTGGCACGTATTTCAGACCATGAGGTCCAAGCTCTATAGCCCACTTAGCCACTCTCCCTATGGCCTCTCTGTTTTCAATGATATCACCAAGAGGGGCAGAACTGACCACAGTGATGGGATGACCCTGGAAGTAATGCTTAAGCTTCCGGCTCACCATGAACACACCATAAACAAGCTTCTGCCAATGTGGATACCGTTGTTTAGATTCAATGAGCACCTCGCTGACATAATAAAACGGCCGCTGAACCATATGCTCCTTACCCTCCTCCTTGCGCTCCACCACCATAGCCACACTGACGGCTCGTGTGTTCACCGCCACATACAGTAATAAGGGATCCTTATCAACCGGAGCAGCAAGGACTGGGGGCTCTGCCAGCTGCCTCTTCAAATCCTCAAAAGCAGTATTACCTGCATCATTCCAGACAAAGTTATCAGTTTTCTTCATCAACTGATATAATGGCATGGCCTTCACACCCAAACGGCTTATAAACCGGCTTAAAGCAGCGATGCGACCCGCCAAGCGCTGAACGTCATTTATACACGCCGGCTTAGCCAGGGAGGTGATGGCCTTGATCTTCTCCGGGTTAGCTTCAATGCCTCTGTCAGAAACCAAAAAACCTAAGAGTTTGCCTGCAGGAACACCAAAAACGCACTTGGCCGGGTTAAGCATCATCTTGTAGACCCGGAGATTATCAAAGGTTTCCCTCAGATCATCTATCAAGGTTTCCTCCTTCATGGATTTAACCACAATATCGTCCACATAAGCGTGAACATTGCGCCCAATCTGGTTATGAAGACAGTTCTGCACGCAACGCTGATAAGTCGCTTGTGCACACTTGAGTCCAAAGGGCATGGACACATAGCAGAAGGCTCTAAAGGGAGTGATGAACACCGTCTTCTCCTGGTCCTTAACTGCCATTTTAATCTGATGATATCCGGGATAAGCATCCAAAAAACTTAAGCGCGCACAACCTGCCGTAGCATCAATAATTTGACCAATACGGGGAAGGGCAAAAGGATCAGCCGGACACGCCTTGTTTAAGTCCGTGTAATCCACACACATCCGCCAAGTGCCGTTCTTCTTGAGTACGAGCACTGGGTTAGCTAACCATTCTGGGTGAAAGACTTCAACAATAAACCCGGCCGCCAAGAGCCGGGCCACCTCTTCACCAATAGCTTTCCGCCTCTCTTCATTAAACCGCCGAAGGAACTGCCTGACCGGCTTAAATTTCGGATCAACATTGAGAGTGTGCTCAGCGAGTTCTCTAGGTACACCTGGCATGTCAGAAGGTTTCCATGCGAAGATGTCCCTATTCTCACGGATGAACTCGATGAGCGCGCTTTCCTATTTTGGATCCAGATTGGCACTGATGCTAAACTGCTGAGAGGAGTCACCTGGAACGAAATCAACAAGTTTAGTCTCATCAGCCGACTTAAATTTCATTGCAGGCTCATGCTCTGTAGTCGGCTTTTTCAGAGAGGTCATATCTGTTGGGTCAATGTTGCCTTTGTAAAATTTCAACTCCTTTGTTGCACAAACAGATTCTGCATAAGCTGCATCGCCTTCCTCACACTCCAGGGCCACCTTCCGGCTGCCGTGAACCATAATTGTCCCATTATGACCCGGCATCTTGAGCTGTAAATACACGTAACACGGCCGTGCCATGAACTTGGCGTAAGCCGGCCGCCCAAATATGGCATGGTATGGACTTCTTATCTTGACCACCTCAAAGGTCAATTTTTCCACCCTGTAGTTATTCTCGTCTCCAAAGGCCACTTCCAACTCAATCTTGCCGACTGGATAAGCTGACTTACCAGGTACCACACCATGGAAAATAGTGTTTGACTGGCTGAGGCTCTTATCAATCAACCCCATACGATGGAAAGTCTCATAATAGAGGATGTTGATGCTGCTGCCTCCATCCATGAGCACCTTAGTGAACTTATATCCTCCCACCTGAGGAGCCACCACCAAGGCCAGGTGTCCTGGATTATCCACCCGGGGAGGGTGATCCTCCCTACTCCACACTATAGGCTGCTCAGACCACCGCAAGTAGCGTGGAACCGCCGGCTCAACAGCATTCACAGCCCTCTTATGAAGCTTCTGATCTCGCTTACACAGACTGGTGGTAAACACATGATACTGTCCACCGCTAAGCTGCTTTGGATTGGTCTGATAACCCCCCTACTGCTGTTGATGAACCTGGCCAGACTGCTGATTAAAGCCCCCTTGACCGTTCTGAGGATTAGCATTTGAGCCGCCGCCCAGGCCATGAAAGCCGCCGGCGCCTGAGCCGCCGCCCGGGCCATTGTAATTCTTAAAGGCCTTCATGATTGCACGATCCTTCCATAGATGGTAAGCTGGCTTCTCTCTAGAGCCATGCCTTGGACAAGGCTCATTCAACAGTTGCTCCAGCGTCGGGCCTGACCCGCCGGCTCGGGGAGGGGGCCTCCCCTTGCGTCGCTGGTTATTACCCTGTGAGATGGCATTGGCTACGAACTCTAGGCTGCCATCGGCCTTGCGCTCGCCACCTCCTTGGTTCCCCGGGTTATGCTGAGGACCCTTGCCATTGCCGTTCTTCTTTCCCTTCCCTGTCCTTTCATCGTCTGAAGCGGGGTCCTTGGTACCATCAGAATCGGCGTACTTGACAAGAGCTGCCATCAGTGTACCCATATCATTGCAGTCGCGCTTAAGCCGCCCGAGTTTCATCTTCAGGGGCACAAAACGACAATTCTGTTCCAACATTAAGACTGCAGAGCCGGCGTCCATCTTATCTGAGGAATGTATTATCTCCTTAACCCGGCGAACCCAATGTGTCGTAGACTCACCCTCCTGCTGCTTGCAATTAGTCAAATCCACAATTGACATAGACTGCCTACAGGTATCCTTGAAGTTTTGGATGAACCGGGCCTTCAGCTCAGCCCAAGACCCAATGGAATTCGGTGGTAGCCCTTTCAACCAAGTGCGGGCAGTCCCATCCAACATCATGGTGAAGTATTTGGCCATTGCCGCTTCACTGACCTCCAGCAATTCCATGGCCATCTCGTAACTCTCGATCCAGGCTGCGGGTTGTAAGTCGGCTGTGTAATTAGGCACCTTCCAAGGGCCTTTGAAGTCCTTGGGTAGACGTTCATTGCGGATAGCTGGTACTAAACAAGGGACACCCCCAGTCCTGGTAGGGATACCCACGTCGACGGAAGTCGTCGGATAAGCCGGGGGAGTCTGGTAAGCTGTCAACTGAGGCACCTGCTCCGCCTCTTGCCGCGCTCTGTCTTGGTCTGCTGCGTGAAAGGCTCCGTTATGAGCCGGGCCATGGCCAGGGGCGGGTCATGGCGTCGGACATTACTTGAGCCGGTCACCGAGGCCATGTGTCTGCTGTAACTCGGACTCCGGCCTAGACGAGGGGTCGAGTGGATCATGTCCCGGCTGTAGGAGTACGCCTCTTGTTGCGACAGTGCTGTCTGAAGGAGTTCCCTGACCCGGCGGGTTTCAATAGCCGTCGGAGAGTCGCCGTCAATTGGGAGAGCCGCCAGCCATGCTGCCGCGGTGACCATGTTCTCCAGCGGGTTAGCATAATGACCCGGTGGTATTGGTACGTGCTGAGGCGGGGCAGGGGGCACCTGGGGAGGCCCCATTACTTGTGGCTGAATAGGGTTCCCAGACCGTGGCACTATGACCCCTGGCGGGTTACTAGACCCTGCACCTGGCGTGTTGAAGAGGTTTCATGGATCGTAAACCGGAGGGAGGCGAGATTGGGCCTTTTGATGCCTCCTTCTCATGACCTCATTGGACGCGTTCTGATCCATCGTGAGCCGGAAGGACTGCGACTGGATCAACTGAGTTTGGGCGTCGAGAGCCGCCCTCTCCGCAGCCATCCTGATCCCTTCCGCTACCAGATCCTCCTTAGCTTTCACTAGATCTAACTTTAATTGTGCCACCTCTGCATCATGCTGAGCTTGATCCGCCGGGTCAACCGCGGCAGTTAACAGGGCCGTCATCTTGTCCGTGAGATCCATCAGCACCTGAGCCGGCGAGGGCACCGGGTTTCTCGCTCCAGCAGCAGGGTTCTGAACAGGCTGCGCACCGGCCATGAAGATTCCAACCCGACTTGGTGGCTCAAACGGGTCCGGAATACTGTCACCATCGGAACAACCCATGAGCCTGCCATCTTGAAGTTGATACAACGAATTTGACTCATTGGTGGACGACTCGCCGTCGGAGCCGGCGGCCGTCTCATCACCGGATCGAGATCTATCAGAGTGCCCTCCATGGACACATCCCACGAAGGCATGCCTCAAAGCAGGCTGGGCCCGAGCGGGTCGTACGCGCTGAGCCGTCTCGATGAGATCGGCGCAGAGATCCGGCTCAGGGCCCGGCTCACCAATCTTGCCAATGAAAACATGAATTCCGCCGAAGGGGACCCGGTACCCGTACTCAATTGAGCCGGCGTCGGGGCCCCAGTTTGCATCGTCGATGTAGAGCTTGCCGCGACGACTCTTGGTCATCCGGCCCACAGCGTATCCGTTGAGCCCTTCGAAGCTGCCCTTCAAGAACTCAAATCCACCGTGCGCTGGCCCCACGGTGGGCGCCAACTGTCGTGGAATTGTTACGGCAGATGTCCTCAAGCTAGGACTTAGTCGTGGAGCCATCGCCGCTAGGAAGCTTGAAGGGGTTAACGGGACAAGGAACACGAGGGTTTATACTGGTTCGGCCCCTTACGGTGAAGGTAAAAGCCTACGTCCAGTTGAGGTGGTATTGATTAGGGTCTCGATGACCAGGGAGCTTAACTGCTATGCCTGGCTCTCGATGAGATCTTTCTTGTCCCTAAACCGCTGCCGGGTCGTCCCTTTATATAGGGAGGCTGACGCCCCGCAGCTCTCAGAGTCCCGGCCGGCTCATAAGAGTGTCCGGCTCGGACTCTCAAATATTCTTGCCTTACACTACAAGCTCTACCATAATAATGATTGTAACTACGGGCCTTAAGCCATATCCGGGTCTTAAGCCCATCTTTGGCCCACCGTCTTCAAGCTTGGCACCGGGCTTCTAGCAATGACCATTATGAGTAACCCGGCCCCTCCTGGCGGGTGACTCTAAGGTCTATATCCTCAACAGATATGTTGGGATATCACAATATCTCTTATTTAATTAATGCATCTATATATTGGGTAAAGAGTGGAAGGCTCGGCCTTATGCCTGGTGTTTTGTTCCACTCTTGCCGCCCTAGTTTCTGTCTTACCGGTATTATGTTCCTTGAATTTGCGTTCCTTACGCGGTTGGGTGATTTATGGGACCCCCTTGACAGTTCGCCTTGAATAAAACTCCTCCAGCAAGGCCCAACCTTGGTTTTACCATTTGCCACCTAAGCCTTTCCCCCCGGGTTTTCGCGAGCCCGAGGGTCATCTTTATTTTAAACCCCCGGACCAGTGCTCCTTCGAGTGCTGGCCCAAACTGGGCGATGTCCAGCGCCCCCTGGGCAACCAGGGTCTATGCCAACCCGACGTCTTGCCCATCCGGTGTGCCCTGAGAACGAGATATGTGCAGCTCCTATTGGGATTTTTCGGCACATTCGGGTGGCTTTGCTGGTCTTGTTTTACCATTGTCGAAATGTCTTGTAAACCGGGATTCCGAGACTGATCGGGTCTTTCCGGGAGAAGGTTTATCCTTCGTTGACCGTGAGAGCTTATGATGGGCTAAGTTGGGACACCCCTGCAGGGTATTATCTTTCGAAAGCCGTGCCCACGGTTATGAGGCAGATGGGAATTTGTTAATGTCCGGTTGTAGAGAACTTGTCTTTTGACCCAGTTAAAATACATCAACTGTGTGTGTAGCCGTGATGGTCTCTTCTCGGCGGAGTCCGGGAAGTGAACACGGTTTGAGTTATGAATGACGTAAGTAGGAGTTCAGGATCACTTCTTGGTCATTACTAGTTGACGACCGTTCTGTTGCTTCTCTTCTCGCTCTCATTTGCGTATGTTAGCCACCATATATGCTATGGCCTGCTGCAGCTCCACCTCAGTACACCATCCTTTCCTATAAGCTTAAACAGTCTTGATCTCGCGGGTGTGAGATTGCTGAGTCCCCGTGACTCACAGATTCTACCAAAACAGTTGCAGGTGCCGACGATGCCAGTGCAGATGATGGGATCGACCTCAAGTGGGAGTTCGATGAGGAACGTGGTCGTTACTATGCGTCTTTTCCTGATGATCAGTAGTGGAGCCTAGTTGGGACGATCGGGGATCTAGCATTTGGGGTTATCTTATTTTCATTTGGATCTTGACCGTAGACGGTCTATGTGTGTATTTTGGATGATGTATGAATTATATTTATGTATTGTGTGAAGTGGCGATTGTAAGCCAACTCTTTATCCCATTCTTGTTCATTACATGGGATTGTGTGAAGATGACCCTTCTTGCGACAAAACCACAATGCGGTTATGCCTCTAAGTCGTGCCTCGACACGTGGGAGATATAGCCGCATCGTGGGCGTTACATCTCCGCGGCGAGTGGCGATGAGCTCTTTCTTGTCCTCAGGATGCTGCTTGAGAGCATCCACGAATTTCTCCACCAGCCTTCTGCGCTCGATGCGCAGCATGGCATTCTCGTCCATAAGTTTCTCGATGATGATGCCGGTCCTCTTCAACAAGGAAGTGGTCTGCTCCTACTGCTACGCACTTCCGACGATCTTCGCCCTCAGTAGGCCGCCCTCAGCCTGGAGCTTCGCATTGCTCTCATTTAGTTGCCGGATGACGCCGGTAGATTATTCAAACGAGGCTTTCAAGTCATCCTGCAACCTCGCCCACCTAGAGATCTGATCCATTTGCCTAAGGACGAGGGCACACATGCGCCTGTAAGAGTCCTTGCCTGCCCGCGAGACATTTTCCCAAGCCGCCGCGGCGCGGGAGGACATCTCTGCTGCATTCGCAGCGCGGCGGGGCATCTCTTCTGCTTCCGCGGCGCGGCCGGGCCAGTCTGCTGCATCGACAGCGCGGCGGGACCTCCGTGATGCTTCGGCGGCGCGGCGGGACCTCTCTCCTGCTACGGCCACGCGGCGGGACATGTTGGCTGCTTTCGCGGCGAGGCGGGAAATCTCTCGTGCTTCCGCTTCCAGGCTCGCCTCTCCCTGGTGGCAATCTCTCGACCCAGAACTCACGCTGGCCATGGCAGATGCAAGGGAACAATGATGAATGACTTGATTGTTTTTTTCGATGAGGAGTTGAGGAGGAATGTGCAGTCATCTTGGAGTAGTAGTATTTATAACCGAGTAGTAATACGCTCCTAAGTGGGAAACTGTTTAGGTTTTGAACGATGTGAACTGGTTTGCAATTTGGAATGTGACGGTACGCGGCCTCCCTGTTCTTCTAAAAAAATTGTAACGGGACGCATGCTCAAATTTTACTGACGGTTATAAGTGCGGCACTATTCCCGGAAGGCGTAACTGATACGTCTCCAACGTATCTATAATTTATGAAGTATTCATGCTATTATATTATCCATCTTGGATGTTTAATGGGCTTTACTATGCACTTTTATATTATTTTTGGGACTAACTTATAACCCAGAGCCCAGTGCCAGTTTCTGTTTTTCTCCTTGTTTCAGTGTTTCACAGAAAAGGAATATCAAACGGAGTCCAAACGGAATGAAACCTTCGGGAGAGTTATTTTTAAAACGAAGCAATCCAGAAGACTTGGAGTGTACGTAAGGGAAGCAACGAGGAAGGCACGAGGCAGGGGGCGCCCACCCCCCTGGGCGCGCCCTCCACCCTCGTGGGCCCCTCATGGCTCCCCTTACCCACTTCTTTCGCCTAAATATGTCCATATACCCTAAAAACATCGGGGAACAAAATAGATCGGGAGTTCCGCCGCCGCAAGCCTCTGTAGCCACCAAAAACCAATCGAGACCCTGTTCCGGCACCCTGCCGGAGGGGGGATCCCTCACCGGTGGCCATCTTCATCATCACGGCGCTCTCCATGACGAGGAGGGAGTAGTTCACCCTCGGAGCTGAGGGTATGTACCAGTAGCTATGTGTTTGATCTCTCTCTCTCTCTCTCTCGTGTTCTTGAGGTGGTACGATCTTGATGTATCGCGAGCTTTGCTATTATAGTTGGATCTTATGATGTTTCTCCCCCTCTACTCTCTTGTAATGGATTGAGTTTTCCCTTCGAAGTTATCTTATCGGATTGAGTCTTTAAGGATTTGAGAACACTTGATGTATGTCTTGCATGTGCTTATCTGTGGTGACAATGGGATATCACGTTATCTACTTGATGTATGTTTTGGTGAACAACTTGCGGGTTCTGTTTGTGAATTTATGCATAGGGGTTGGCACACGTTTTCGTCTTGACTCTCCGGTAGAAACTTTGGGGCACTCTTTGAAGTTCTATGTGTTGGTTGAATAGATGAATCTGAGATTCTGTGATGCATATCGTATAATCATACCCACGGATACTCGAGGTGACATTGGAGTATCTAGGTGACATTAGGGTTTTGGTTGATTTGTGTCTTAAGGTGTTATTCTAGTACGAACTCTATGATAGATTGAACGGAAAGAATAGCTTCGTGTTATTTTACTACGGGCTCTTAAATAAATCGATCCGAAAGGATAACTTTTAGGTGGTTTCGTACCCTACAATAATCTCTTCGTTTGTTCTCCGCTATTAGTGACTTTGGAGTGACTCTTTGTTGCATGTTGAGGGATAGTTATATGATCCAATTATGTTATTATTGTTGAGAGAACTTGCACTAGTGAAAATATGAACCCTAGGCCTTGTTTCCTAGCATTGCAATACCGTTTACGCAAACTTTTATCATTAGTTACCTTGCTGTTTTTATATTTTCAGATTACAAATACCCATATCTATCATCCATATTGCACTTGTATCACCATCTCTTCGCCGAACTAGTGCACCTATACAATTTACCATTGTATTGGGTGTGTTGGGGACACAAGAGACTCTTTGTTATTTGGTTGCAGGGTTGTTTGAGAGAGACCATCTTCATCCTATGCCTCCCACGGATTGATAAACCTTAGGTCATCCACTTGAGGGAAATTTGCTACTGTCCTACAAACCTCTGCACTTGGAGGCCCAATGTAACACCCCGGATGTAACTTTCCATATTTGTAACTCCAACTCTTGCCATTTTCGGCTATGTATTATGATATTCCCTTCGTGGTCGGGTTTTGTCTTTCATTTTGCATTTTGTTCATTTCATGCATCTCATATCATGTCATCATGTGCATCTCATTTGCTTACGTGTTCGTCTCATGCATCCGAGCATTTTCCCCGTTGTCCGTTTTGCAATCTGGCACTCCGACATGCACTGGCGCACCCCTCTTGTTTCTTTTCGTGAGCGGGTGTTGAACGTTCTCCGAATGGACCGAGGTTTTCCAAGTGGCCTTGGTATACCACCGGTAGACCACCTGTCAAGTTTCGTTCCATTTGGAGGTCGTTTGATGCTCCAACGGTTAACCGGGTAACCGCAAAGTCCTTTTGTGTGTTGCAGCAAAACCCCCTCCAAACAGCCTAAAACCCCTCTAAGTCCCCTCCATGATCTCGGTCGTTCGATCACGATCGTGTGGGCGAAAACCGCACTCCATTAGGAGTCTCCTAGCTCCCTCTAGCTATAAATAGGTGATCCCCCCGAAATTTTTCGCAGATCAAACCCTAGTCTCTTCCACCCCGCGCCGCCGGACACGTCCGGTCCGGCCGGACGAA
>NC_057811.1:314297807-314307022 GCF_018294505.1 Triticum aestivum
CTTTTCTCTCTGTCCTGATAATTTTGCATTATATGCTCCTGTTCATCGCATCATATCTCATCGCATACTGCTCCGTTTTGCGTGCATGATATATCGAAATGTTTGTCTCGAGATGCTCTTCATTTTGTTCCTTTGTGCCATGCTCGTTTGAGCCCATCTTGATGCCCAAATCTCTGGTGCAAGAGTGCTATATGCTGTTAACTACTGTTACTTATCAGAACTTGGTGTTTTGTTAATTTGGTGCATTTATTGTGTGCATCTTATGGGCATGAGCTCTACAGGTGTTTTGATCTATGCCATGCCATCTTTACAGAGGTGTATGCCATGTATTTTTGTGATCTCTGTAGTGACTAGCACAAGCATGAAAACTAGGCTTCGTGATGTTTCTGTTTTCAGGGACTTCGAATTTTGCTAAGTCTGTGACTGCTGTTATTTTGTTGCCATGTATCCATGTGTCTACCGGGAGATCTGTTCTTCTTTTGGGCATATTCAGTAAGGATGTTTTGTAGATATAGTTGTGCTCCATCCATCCATCCCATTGTTGTCAATTATGGAGTGCCATAGCATGTCTTAATTTTTCTCTACGTTTGCTATAAAATGTTCCTAGCAGATTGTTTACGTGTTATTCAATTTTGCCAAGCTTGTCGTAGTTGATCTTTCATGCAATGTATTTGCTCTTGCCATGGTTAGCTTCATAAACATGCCATCTTACTGTAGGTATGCTTGTTTTGTCATGCATTGCCTTGTGATGAGTGAATCAAGCTCACAAAGATGTCTTCATAATACTGTTTCTGCCATGCTCTGTTTTCTGCCATGTCTGGAACCTGTTAACGAAACTTGCTATGTTTACATGGGTGCCATCATATCTTCTGATCCTTTTTGGTTCATGGTCATTAAGGGACTTTTGTTCTATGCATTTAGTAGATTCATGCCATGCCTTGTTTTGCTATGTTAAGTTCCTGTAGCATGTGCTTTGCTTGCTCTGAACATTGCTACCTGATGCTGTTTCAGCCATGTCCAGTAATTTCACCAAGTCTGTGAACCTGATATCTTTTGCACTTTTGCCATGCTTGTTTGAACCTGTTATGGTGTGATCTAGCCGTAGCTCAGTATTCATCTTTTGTCAAGAATCTCCTGTAGATTACTGCCATATGCTTTGTTGCTATGTTGGGGTGCTGTAGCATAGTTACTTGATGTATTCTAAGTGCTATCATGCTGTTAATCGCAGATTCGTGTCATTCTTGTTTTGCTTGCCATTTGCAAACCGTGCATCCGTTTCCGGTGATCTTTATATCGATTTCGACCGAAATCATCTCATCTTTCCAGTGGAATACTTGGTTTGAAAAGTTACTGCCTTGTTCATCCTTTTTCTTCCGGAGCACGCATATGCATCGCATATCATATCCCGCATCTCATGCATGTTTTGCATCATGTTGCTTGTGCATTTCCCGTGATTGATTGTGGTTCGATTGCTTGTGTTCTTGCTGGGGGTAGATCCAGGAGACGAGGTCGTGAATGAGGAACCTGTTGAGTACGCTTACGAGGATCAAGCTTTCGACAACTCTGAGAACCTTGCAGGCAAGATGACCATACCCTCGAAATCACTTCTATCTTTGCTTTGCTAGTTGTTCGTTCTATTGCTATGTTGCGCTGCCTACCACTTGCTATATCATGCCTCCTATATTGCCATGTCAAGCCTCTAACCATCCTTTCCTACAAAACCGTTGTTTGGCTAAGTTACCGCTTTTCCTCAGCCGTTCTTATAGCGTTGCTAGTTGCAGGTGAAGTTGAAGTTGGTTCCATGTTGGAACATGGATCTTTTGGAATATCACAATATCTCTTATTTATTTAATGCATCTATATATTTGGTAAAGGGTGGAAGGCTCAGCCTTATGCCTGGTGTTTTGTTCCACTCTTGCCGCCCTAGTTTCCGTCATACCGGTATTATGTTCCTTGAGTTTGCGTTCCTTACGCGGTTGGGTGATTTATGGGACCCTGTTGAGGATATAACCATTGGAATCACCCGCCCAGGAGGGGCTGGGTTATGGCATAATGGTCATCACGCGAAGCCCAGTACCAAGCTTGAAGACGGCGGGTTACTAATGGGCTTAAGACCCGGAGATGGCTTAAGGCCCGTAGTGATAAACCGCCGTATGGCAAGACTTGTAGTGTAAGGCAAGAATAGTTAAGAGTCCGAGCCGGACACTGTTATGAGCCGGCCGGGGCTCTGAGAGCCACTGGGCGTCAACCTCTCTATATAAAGGGACGACCCGGCGGCGGTTTGGAAACAAGAAAGACAAGATCGATAACCAGGCAGGACGGTTTAGCTCCTGGTCATCGAAACCCTAATCAATACCACCTCAACTGGACGTAGGCTTTTACCTTCACCGTAAGGGGCCGAACCAGTATAACCCACGTGTTCCTTGTCCCGTTTAACCCCTTTAAGCTTCCTGGCTGTGATGGCTCCACGACTAAGTCCTTGCACGAGGACATCTGCCGTGACAATTCCACGACAGTTGGCGCCCACCGTGGGGCCGGCGCACGGTGGATTTGAGTTCTTGAAGGGCAGCTTCGAAGGGCTCAAGGGATACGCCGTGGGCCGGATGACCAAGAGTCGTCGCGGCAAGCTCTACATCGACGATGCAAACTGGGGCCCCGACGCCGGCTCAATTGAGTACGGGTACCGGGTCCCCTTCGGCGGAATTCATGTCTTCATTGGCAAGATTGGTGAGCCGGGCCCTGAGCCGGATCTCTACGCCGATCTCATCGAGACGGCTCAGCGTGCACGACCCGCCCGGGCTTTACCTGCCTTGAAGCATGCCTTCGTGGGATGTATCCACGGAGGACTCTCTGGAGGATCTGGATCTGGTGATGAGACGACCGCCGGCTCTGACGGCGAGTCGTCTACGGATGAGTCAAACTCGTTATATCAACTTCAAGATGGCAGGCTCAGGGGTTGTTCCGATGGCGACAGCATTCCAGACCCCTTTGAGCCGTCGAGCCGGGTTGGAATCTTCATGGCTAGCGCGCAACCTGTTCAAAACCCCGCCTCCGGGTCAGGAAGCCTGGTGCCTTCGCCGGCTCAGGTGCTGATGGATCTCACAGACATGATGACGGTCTTGTTGACCGCTACGGTTGCTCCGACGGATCAAGTTCAGCATGACGCGGAGGTGGCACAGTTAAAGTTGGATCTAGCAAAGGCCAAGGAGGATCTGGCGGCGGAGGGGATCAGGATGGCTGCAGAGAGGGCGGCTCTCGACGCCCAGACTCAGCTGATTCAGGCACAGTCCTTCCGGCTCACGATGGATCAAAACGCGTCCAATGAGGTCATGAGAAGGAGGCATCAAAAGGCCCAATCTCGACTCCCTCCTGTTTATGATCCTCGAAACCTCTTCAACACGCCAGGTGCAGGGTCTAGTAACCCGCCAGAGATCGTGGCACCCGGGGCTGGGACGCCAATTCCGCCCCAAGTGATGGGACCTCCCCGGGTGAACCTTGCCCCGCCTCAGTACGTACCAATACCACCGGGTCATTATGCCAACCCGTTGGAAAACATGGTCACCGCGGCGGCGCGGCTGGTGGCTCTCCCAATTGATGGTGACTCTCCAATGGCGGTTGAAACCCGCCGGGTCAGAGAACTCCTTCAGACGGCTCTGGCGCAGCAAGAGGCGTATTCTTATAGCCAGGACAGGATTCATTCAACCCCTCGTCCAGGCCGGAGCCCGAGTTATAGCAGACACATGGTCTCAGCGACCGGCTCAAGTAATGTCCGACGCCATGACTTGCCACCTGGCCACGGCCCGGCTCATAACGGAGCCTTTCACGCAGTAGACCAAGACAGGGCACGGTAGGAGGCGGAGCAGGTGCCTCAGTTGACGGCTTACCAGCCGCCCCCGGCTTATCCGATGGCTTCCATCGACGTGGGTATCCCTACGAGGACTGGAGGTGTCCGTTGTCTAGTGCCGGCTCTCCGCAATGAACGTCTGCCCAAGGATTTCAAAGGGCCTAGGAAGGTGCCTAATTACACGGCTGATTTACAGCCCGGAGCCTGGATCGAGAGTTACGAGATGGCCATGGAATTGCTGGAGGTCAGCGAAGCGGTGATGGCCAAGTACTTCACCATGATGTTAGATGGGACTACCCGCACTTGGTTGAAAGGGCTGCCACCGAATTCTATCGGGTCTTGGGCTGAGCTGAAAGCCCGGTTCATCCAAAACTTCAAGGATACCTGTAGGCAGTCTATGTCAATTGTGGATTTGACTAACTGTAAACAGCAGGAGGGCGAGTCTACGACACATTGGGTTCGCCGGGTCAAAGAGATAATACATTCATTCTATAAGATGGATGCCGGCTCTGCAGTCTTAATGTTGGAGCAGAATTGTCGTTTCCTACCCCTGAAGATGAAACTCGGGCGGCTCAAGCGCGATTGCAATGATATGGGTACGCTGATGGCGGCTCTCGTCAAGTACGCCGACTCTGATAGTACCAAGGACCCCGCGTCAGATGATGAAAGGACAGGGAAGGGAAAGAAGAGCGGCAATGGCAAGGGTCCTCAGCATAACCCGGCGAACCAAGCAGGTAACAAGCGTAAGGCTGATGGCAGCATGGAGTTTGTGGCCAATGCCAACTCACAGGGTAACAACCAGCGACGTAAGGGGAGGCCACCTCCCCAAGCCAGCGGTTCAGGCCCAACGCTTGAGCAGTTGCTGAATGAGCCTTGTCCAAGGCATGGCTCTAGGGAGAAGCCAGCTACTCATCTATGGAAAGATTGCGCAATCATGAAGGCCTTTAAGAATTCCAATGCCTTTAATGGCAACAATGGCTCGGGCGGCGGCTCAGGCGGCGGCGGCTTTCATGGCCCGAGCGGCGGCTCAAATTGCAATCCTCAGAATGTTCAAGGGGGCTTTAATCAGCAGTCCGGCCAGGGTCATCAACAGCAACAGGGGGATACCAGACCAATCCAAAGCAGCTCAATGGCGGACAGTATCATGTGTTTACCACCAGTCTGTGTAAGCGGGATCAGAAGCTTCATAAGAGGGCTGTGAATGCTGTTGAGCCGGCGGTTCCATGCTATTTAAGATGGTCTGAGCAGCCTATTGTGTGGAGTAGGGAGGATCACCCTCCCCGGGTTGATAATCCAGGTCACCTGGCCCTGGTGGTGGCTCCTCAGGTGGGAGGATATAAGTTCACTAAGGTGCTCATGGATGGAGGCAGCAGCATCAACATCCTCTATTATGAGACCTTCCGTCGTATGGGGTTGATTGATAAGAACCTCAGCCAGTCCAATACTATTTTCCATGGTGTGGTTCCTGGTAAGTCGGCTTATCCAGTTGGTAAGATCGAACTGGAAGTGGCCTTTGGAGATGAGTACAACTACAGGGTGGAAAAATTGACCTTTGAGGTGGTCAAGATAAGAAGTCCGTACCATGCCATATTTGGGCGGCCGGCTTACGCCAAGTTCATGGCACGGCCGTGTTACGTATACTTACAGCTCAAGATGCCAGGTCACAATGGGACCATTACGGTTCATGGCAGCCGAAAGATAGCCTTGGAGTGTGAGGAAGGTGACGCGGCTTATGCAGAATCTGTTTGTGCAACGGAGGAGCTGAAATTTTACAAGGACAATGTTGACCCAACAGATATGACATCTCTGAAAGAGCCGACCACGGAGCATGAGGTGGCAATGAAATTTAAGTCAGCTGATGAGACTAAACTTGTTGATTTCATTCCAGGTGACTCATCTCAGCAGTTTAGCGTCAGTGTCAATCTGGATCCAAAATAGGAAAGCGCGCTCATCGAGTTCATCCGTGAGAATAGGGACATTTTTGCATGGAAACCTTCTGACATGCCAGGTGTACCTAGAGAACTCGCTGAGCACACTCTCAATATTGATCCGAAATTTAAGCCGGTCAGGCAATTCCTTCGGCGGTTTAATGAGGAGAGGCGGAAAGCCATTGGTGAGGAGGTGGCCCGGCTCTTGGCGGCCGGGTTTATTGTCGAGGTCTTTCATCCGGAATGGTTAGCTAACCCGGTGCTCGTGCTCAAGAAGAATGGCACCTAGCGGATGTGTGTGGACTACACAGACTTAAACAAGGCGTGTCCGGCTGATCCTTTTGCTCTCCCCCGTATTGATCAAATCATTGATGCTACGACGGGTTGTGAGCGCTTAAGTTTCTTGGATGCTTATTCTGGATACCATCAGATTAAAATGGCAGTTAAGGACCAGGAGAAGATAGCGTTCATCACTCCCTTTGGAGCCTTCTGTTATGTGTCTATGCCTTTTGGACTCAAGAGTGCACAGGCGACTTACCAGCGTTGTGTGCAGAATTGTCTTCATGACCAGATTGGGCACAATGTTCACGCCTATGTGGATGATATCGTGGTTAAGTCCAGGGAGAAGGAGACCCTGGTCGATGACCTTAGAGAAACCTTTCATAATCTCCAGGTTTACAAGATGATGCTTAACCCGGCCAAGTGTGTTTTTGGTGTTCCTGCAGGCAAGCTCTTGGGTTTCCTAGTTTCTAACAGAGGCATTGAAGCTAACCCGGAAAAAATCAAGGCAATCACCTCTCTGGCTAAGCCGGCGTGTATAAACGACGCCCAGCGTCTGGCAGGCCGCATCGCTGCTTTAAGCCGGTTTATAAGCCGTTTGGGTGAAAAGGCCATGCCACTGTACCAATTGATGAAGAAAACTGATGATTTTATCTGGAATGATGCTGCTAATGCTGCTTTCGAGGATTTGAAGAGACAGCTGGCTGAGCCCCCAGTCCTTGCTGCTCCGGTTGACAAGGAGCCCTTATGTGACGCCCCCGATTTGACCGTACACTAATCATGCACGCAAATGTGTACGATCAAGATCAGGGACTCACGGGAAGATATCACAACACAACTCTAAAACATAATTAAGTCATACAAGCATCATAATACAAGCCAGGGGCCTCGAGGGCTCGAATACAGGTGCTCGATCACAGACGAGTCAGCGGAAGCAACAATATCTGAGTACAGACATAAGTTAAACAAGTTTGCCTTAAGAAGGCTAGCACAAACTAGGATACAGATCGAACGAGGCGCAGGCCTCCTGCCTGGGATCCTCCTAACTACTCCTGGTCGTCGTCAGCGGGCTGCACGTAGTAGTAGGCACCTCCAGTGTCATAGGTGTCGTCGTCGACAGTGGCGTCTGGCTCCTGGACTCCAGCATCTGGTTGTGACAACCAGATAGATAGGAAAAGGGGGAAAAGAGGGAGAGAAGCAACCGTGAGTACTCATCCAAAGTACTCGCAAGCAAGGAGCTACACTACATATGCATGGATATATGTGTAAAGGGGCATATCAGTGGACTGAACTGCAGAATGCCAGAATAAAAGGGGGATAGCTAGTCCCGTCGAAGACTACGCTTCTGGTCATCTCCATCTTGCAGCATGTAGAAGAGAGTAGATTGAAGTCCTCCAAGTAGCATCGCATAGCATAATCCTACCCGGCGATCCCCTCCTCGTCGCCCTGTTAGAGAGCGATCACCGGGTTGTATCTGGCACTTGGAAGGGTGTATTTTATTCAGTATCCGGTTCTAGTTGTCATAAGGTCAAGGTACAACTCCGGGTCGTCCTTTTACCGAGGGACACGGCTATTCGAATAGATAAACTTCCCTGCAGGGGTGCACCACATAACCCAACACGCTCGATCCCATTTGGCCGGACACACTTTTCTGGGACATGCCCGGCCTCGTAAGATCAACGCGTCGCAGCCCCACCTAGGCTCAACAGAGAGGTCAGCACGCCGGTCTAAACCTATGCGCGCAGGGGTCTGGGCCCATCGCCCTATGCACACCTGCACGTTGCGTACGCGGCCGGAAGCAGACCTAGCCCCCTTAATACAAGCGCGAGCTTACGGTCCAATGCGGCGCGCGCCACTCAGTCGCTGACGTCAAAAGAGCTTCGGCTGATACCACGACGCCGGGATACCCATAACTACTCCCGCGTAGATGGTTAGTGCGTATAGACCAAATGGCCAGACTCAGATCAAATACCAAGAACTCGTTAAGCGTGTTATTATGAAGTAACCGCGGACGCCGTCCAGGGCCAGGCCCACCTCTCACCTAGGCGGTCTCAACCTGCCCTGTCGCTCCGCCACAAAGATCCACTGGCGGGTACTCCTACGAGCCGACCCGACTTTAGTCATCACATGTGTCATGTATATAGTATATAAGTATATACCCATGATCACCGCCCAAGTGATCACGGCCCGATAGTATAGCACAGCAGACGGACAAGAATGTAGGGCCACTGATGGAAAACTAGCATCCTATACTAAGCATGTAGGATTGCAGGTAAAGGTAACAACAGTAGTAGCAAGGATAGGCTATGCATCAGGATAGGATATCGGAAAGCAGTAACATGCTACACTACTCTAATGCAAGCAGTATAGAGAAGAATAGGTGATATCTGGTGATCAAGGGGGGGCTTGCCTGGTTGCTCTGGCAAGTAGGAGGGGTCGTCAACTCCGTAGTCGAACTGGGCAGCAGCAGTGTCGGTCTCGTAGTCTACCGGAGAGAAGAGGGGGGAAGAAACAGTAAATACAATGCAAACATAAGCATGACGATGCGTGACATGACAATGAGCGGTGCTAGGTGTGTCCTAACGCGACAGTAGGTGGTACCGGCGAAGGGGGAAACATCCGGGAAAGTATCCCCGGTGTTTCGCGTTTTCGGACAGATGAACCGGAGGTGAAAAGTTGCAGGTTCGATAGGTTAGGGATGTGTGGTGGACGAACGGGCTGCGTATCCGGATTCGTCTCGTCATTCTGAGCAACTTTCATGTACAAAGTATTTCCATCCGAGTTACGGATTAAAAGATATGATTTTCTAAAGATTTTAATAATTTCTGGAATTTAATTAATTATTTAATTTAATTCGAAATTTGGATTTATGACATCAGCATGATGTCATGCTGACGTCAGCAGTCAACGTTGACCTGGTCAACCTGACAGGTGGGTCCCACCTGTCAGTGACTGTTAGTTAATTATCAGTAGTTAATTAGGTTAATTAGTTATTAGTTTAATTAATCTTAATTAATTAATATTAACATGATTAAATAAGTTAATTAATTATCTTAACTAATTAATTAATTATTTTAAATATTATTATTATTATTATTTTTCATTTCCTTTTTTTTATTTCGTTCTGGGGCTGGGCCCCGTTTGTCATAGGCCAGGGGCGGACA
>NC_057811.1:314307679-314332435 GCF_018294505.1 Triticum aestivum
CAACAGCGACGACAACGGGGCGGTCGGCGACGGGGCCGGGGCGGCGGCGTCGGTGGTCTCCTCCCGATCCAGATCGGGGGAGGCAGACGAAGGGGATATTTCGGGGGGGAGTGGGTGGCCGTCGGTGGAGTGGATAAGGGGATAAGGAGGGGTGGGTGGCCGGCCGGCTGGGCCTGGGGGTTGGCCCAGTTGGGCCAGGGTCCAGTGGGGGGGCTCCTCTTTTTGTTTTTTTTTGTTCTGTTTTCTTTTTTTGTAATTTCTTTTCTTTTATTTATTTGCTTTTTTGTTTTATTTCAATTTAAACTATTTAGGCATTTTATAAAAATGTGTTTACCACACCATATTTACTTATGCAAAATATGGCATCTCCCGAACATTTTTATTTTAATATTTGAAAACTTTTGTCGTTTGACTTATTTAGGATTTAAATTTGAAACGGTTTTGAATTAACCCGAGATTAATTACAGTGACAGAGGTGACGTGCCATCATTAACGTGAGATTACTGTAGCATGATTATCCGGGCGTTACACCTTATTACTGTATGTAGCTGCTAACACACGAGCCGTCAGTGTGGCTGTGGTGGTGGAGCGCAAGGAAGAGGGTAAGGAGTATCCGGTTCAGCGGCCGGTTTACTACGTCAGTGAAGTGCTCATTGAGTCCAAACAGCGGTATCTGCATTGGCAGAAGCTTGTTTATGGCGTGTTCATGGCAAGCCGGAAGCTTAAGCATTATTTCCAGGGTCACCCCATCACTATGGTTAGTTCTGCTCCCCTTGGAGATATCATCCAAAACAGAGAAGCCACGGGGAGAGTGGCTAAGTGAGCTATAGAGCTTGGGCCTCATGGTCTGAAATACGTACCATGCACTGCTGTTAAATCTCAAGCTTTGGTGGATTTCATCAATGATTGGACAGAGCTACAGGTGCCTGAAGAAAAGCCGGATAATACATATTGGACTATTCACTTCGATGGGTCTAGGCAATTGGAGGGCTCGGGGGCTGGAGTTGTATTGGCTTCCCCTAAAGGTGACAAGTTTCATTATGTGCTACGGTTGAAGTTTCCTTGTACTAACAATGCGGCTGAGTACGAGGCCTTGCTCCATGGTCTTCGGATGGCTAAGGAGATGAGCTTGAGCCGGGCAAGGTGCTTCGGCGACTCAGACTTAGTGGCTCAACAAGTATCAGGCAAGTGGGATTCCAAGGACCCTCTCATGGCGGCTTATCGCCGTGAAGTTGATGCCATTGCTGGACACTTTCAGGGTTACCAAGTAGAGCACATCGATCGCAGGAAGAACAAGGCGGCTGATGCACTAAGCCGGCTGGGCTCTCAGCGAAAGCCAGTTCCGCCTAATACTTTCTTGGACATCTTGCATAACCCTTCTGTTAAGTTACCTACAGAGGAAGACTTGGCTGTCCCTGACCCGGAATCATAGTTGGTGGCGGCTCTTCACATCACCCCAGACTGGACAGTACCATATTTGGCTTACATGACCCGGGGAGAGTTGCCTAAGGATGAAACTTTGGCCAGACAAATAACCCGGCGGTCTAAGTCAATGATAATTATCAATGGTGAGCTACATCGCCGCAGTGTCACTGGAACTTTCCAGCATTGTGTTTCCCCTGAGGAAGGCCAAGATATTTTGCGTGAGATTCACGAGGGGGATTGTGGCCATCATGCCGGCTCAAAATCTCTTGTGGCCAAGGCTTTTCGTCATGGTTTTTATTGGCTGACGGCTCATGCTGATGCGGAGGACTTGGTCAGTAGATGTGACGGTTGTCAGAGGTTCTCGCGACGGGCTCATGTGCCGAGCTCATTGGGGAGTTTTCTTTGATCATATTTGAATCATAGCTCAACCCCCCTTGGGAACCAACGTGGATCGTATTCGAATCAGCGTCGTTAAACAACTCTTAAGGTCATTTGGGGGCTTCCTATTCAAACATGGGTCGTATTCGAACCAAAGAGAACATAGCTGTCGGTACCCTCTTGATCGGCATCGCCAAAGCTACTGGGGGCTATATGATCGCATTCGAATCTTAGCTTAACCCCTTTGGGACGGTTCTCTGGTCGTATTCGAACCGGAAGCCCCTATGTTTTTTGATCTTCTGACTTACAACAAGTTCTGTTGGTCACATCAACAGTGTGCAAGGGCGGCTTTTATTTTGCCGACTTAATTTTGATTCACAACGTTGATAACACATAGTAAGTATTCTTGATGCTGGTAAACCGGAATTGAGATCTTCATCTCATTTTTCGGGTTACATAAGCCGGAAGTATACTTGAAGGCTTGTAAGTATGCTATTATGGTTACATCAAAGATATAATTGAGGGCCAGTCTTTGGTGACTTTGGTTCATATTCCGGGTTATATATATAAGGTCTATGATTCTTAGTGCGGTAAGCCGCCAAGAGACTTGTGACTTCTTTTCTATGCAGGATGGTTAAAGACAGCTATTCGAGCTTAAGGAAAATAACTGATCAATTATAACCCAGAGGGATAAGAAGAAGCAGCTTCAATGGAGTTAAGCATTCAACACGTGCACGATGGCACGACAAAATTAAGTGTTTTTCCTACTCTATTACAAGACTCCCCGAGTCCAAAAGGTGAGGCATTGTTTTAAGGTGCAACCATGAGCCGCCTAAAGATCAAGGTGCTTGTGGAGTTGAAGCTTCCGGCTCATCCCTCTCCGCTCCTCCGGCTGATTCCATGACCTGGAAGGTTGATGATTTCCAGTCAATGCCGCTCAAGGCTTCAAATTGAGCCTCGTCATCACTTAACCCGGCCGGGTCAACTTCTGGGGCGAAGGTGTGCTTACGCGTCGGAGGGATCAAGCTGATGGCTTCATAACGTGGAGTGGGGATCCTCTGATTTTCCGCGTCGTAGCCCGGCTGATACTTGGTAAGGTCGGTGTCATTCCCAATCAGGGTGGCCACCGGGCGCACGATCTTCACACAGGCAGCAAAGTCTTTTTGGTCGAAGGGGGTGCCGTCTTCCTTCAGACTGGGGTACCCAAGAGCGATGTCGGCCGGGTCTAGCTCCGGGAGGAAAGCCTTGGCCCGGCTCAAAGCAGCTATAGCTTCGGCTCTTGCAGAGGCCCGTCTTAGCTCTTGGAAGCACTGAGGAAGAACGGCCAGCCGCCTGAGTACAACCGCCAGGTGAGTCGGAACCTCGTTGGACAGAGCCACAACGGCTAACGCACGCTGTGACCCGGTATAGAGTTGCTCCACCAAGGTGTACACGGCCTTCAGCTTGGTCAGAATATTCTGGTCAAGGTTGGAGCTTCTAGGACCTGTTTAAACAAAGTCAGGTAAGCCGGAGACAGTAGGGGGTCTTATGAGACATAAAGAATGAAAACTTGGTAAAAGCTTGCAGAATGACTTACCGAAGATTGCGGAGACCATCTGTGACACATGGCGCTTTAAGCCGGAGAGTTCGGCGGTTCTCTCAGTTAGAGCAGCCTCTGCTTTTTTGGCCCGGCTCAGCAAGGCGGCTCTCTCTTCAGCCCAAGTCTTCCTCTCTGTCTCAAATTTCTTCTTCAGCTTTTCTTGTGTAGCAACACTGAACTCAAATTTGGCGTTGGCCTTCCGGGTCTCAGTTTCCTGAGTCTTCAGGCGGTTCTTCAGCTCAGAGATTTCAGCTTCAAATTTTTTGCAGGCAGCCTGTACAAATTCCGGGTTACAGTTTGAGTAATTATTATGAAACATTAAAGTCCCAAGCACTTTGCAAGCAAAGACACTTGGCACTTGGGGGCTAATGTATGCTAAAAGATTCTGTTTTCTAATTGCTGGTTAATGAAGGTAAGCCGGAAGTTAAGTCTACAACATATTCTATCATAAGTAATAGACTTGGGGGCTAGTATGGTAAGGATGACTATGGAGTAAGCAAGAGAGTTGTACCTCAGATTTCTGCTGTATCTGCTTCACCATGTCAATCTCCAAGTCCCGGTTGTTGTGCACTTGATCAATATAACTTGAAACAATGTCTCCAATGCTCAAATTTGCATAGTCAGTGATCTCCAGCCTGGCCCTGCGGCGCTCTAGCAGCTCTTCCTTGGCAGAGCATTTAGCCAGCACAGTGGGTCTCCCCGGCTTGACAAATTCCGTCCGGGTGATTACAACGTCCGGGTCATCGGCCGGCTGAGCTGGGCTGGGGATCTCCGAGTTAGTTGAAGCCTTTATGACTGGCTCGTCAGTTGGAGCGGTGGCTTCAGGAGCTGAGGCAGATGGCGGTTCTTGAGCTGAAGCTTCCGGTTCAGTCAGGACCGGTTCTTCGACCGGTTTATTCTTCTTCGCCCTCTTGCTGAGCTTTGCTTGAGCACTGAAAGGACAAAAGGTTAGTACAAAAGCATGAGTAAAGATAAGCACAACATAAGATGATCATCATTACCCGGGTGCGGTCTTGAAAGCCGGCAGATTCGATTCCATAGAATCACCAGAGGACGGTGAAGTTTCCTGATAATTTGAATCAGAAGAATTGAGCGGTTGACGAGTAACGCCCGACAAAGGATGAAAAGGATATAAGTTGGAGATAACCTCAGTCCGGTGCTTCCTTGATGCTTCAGGTAAGCCGGAGGAGAGGTCTGCATCCTTGTTGGTCCGGGTGTGCCGTCGGCTCTCATGACTCTGTTGCTTCAAAAGAAATTGAGGATCTTGATAAGCTAAAGGATGTGAAAATCTTACTTTCCGGGTTACTCTTCGGACTTTCAGCCTTGGCAAGGGCTCCGAGTCGGAGGAAAGTGTAGTTACCTCTTCAGTCACCGGGTTACTCGCTCTGGTGTCCTCCTGCTGATAATCAGTATCGATAAGGCGGATAGGAATAAATAAGAAACAAAAGAAGAGCCTAAAGAATCAAGGGTTACCTCTGACTCGGAGCTATCACTTAGCTGAAGCAGCTCTGAGGCAGTAGGCCTGCTTCCCTTCTTGCGGGGAGCGGCTCTCCTGGCGGCTTTCTTAGCCTTCCTGGCTTTTTTAGCCGCCTCATGGTCATATTTGACCTTCCAGAACTTATCATTAGCCTGAAAAATACAACAAAGATTTCTTAAAATTCAGATGAAAACTATTAAAAGGAAAACCAAGGTGTTCAGGTCAGTGGCTTGCCGCCGGAGCCGGATTAGCGTGGCAGAAGGGGTTTAAGCCGGTCCTCCCACAGTCGGCTAAGCTCTCATTCAGGAGAGACTTGGTCATGTCGTCCACGACGTCCTCAGGAAGATCCTTTCTACCGCACAGAAGCCCCGTTCGAGCCTATGAACTTCCTCTGTGTCAATTCTAGGTCTAGAAATTTTTCTTTTTAGCCGACCGTTTGATCCAAATAATTACTGCAATCTGTGAAACCGCTCTACTTCGCTATCGATCTGATCTTACTTGTCCTGAACCGCCGCCGGGTCGTCCCTTTATATAGAAAGGTTAACGCCCAGCGGCTCTCAGAGTCCTGGCCGGCTCATAAACTATGTCCGGCTCGGACTCTTAACTCTTCTTGCCTTACACTACAAGTCATGCCACAACGGCGGTTTACCACTACGGGCCTTAAGCCGCCTCTGGGCCTTAAACCTATTACTAAACCGCCATCCTTAACCTGTCCTTGGGCTTCTTGAACGAAGAGTTGCCGCCACGTAACCCGGCCCATCTACGGCGGGTTACACCAGTAGCTATATCCTCAACATTAGGCCCCAGATTGATTTAAACCGGTTCATGTCAAACTTCAATACCTTAAGAGAAAATCTTCCGGCTTCTGTTTGCGCGAAGGCTATAACCCGCCATGACGTCATATTCTGGATTCTTGGTAACCCACCGTGACGTCATCCGCCATTAATGCTCGTTCCATCCAATGTATCTCAACGGATCCTTATCTTAATAACTATCCTGAAAATCGAGGCGCCTCTGCAGCTGGATAATCATGTCTTCAGCCTCCTCGTTTCTCGCGCCCACTCATCAGTCGTCCCTTATAAATAGGCCTGACCCTCAGGTCTTCGTCACTCTTCCCTTTCCATCGTCTTCCTCCTCTCAACACCCCAGAGCCCGAGCTCCGCCGCCGCCGCCGCGCATCCCGTCTGCACCAACCAAGGCCGCTGCATCGACCTGTCTTGACCAGAGAACCACGACGCATCTCCGCTGCTCGTCAGCACCAGTAAGTCCTCGCCGTCCCGTATACTAGATCCACATTAGGGTTCGCAAGTTCTTCTGTGTTCTTCGTGGTTCCTCGCGATTCCTTCGTAGTTCTTCCACAATGGCTCCCTTTGATCCAAGAGTAATGCACAACTCCGGCGGTAGTCGTTTCACGCCCATTTTCAATATTAGCAGACCCCTTTGCTCGCAAAAAGACCTCATTTAGAGCTTATGAACTTCTCCGTATCAGTTTTTAGGTCTAGAAATTTTTCCTTTCTGGACGATTGTTTGATCCAAAATAATCCCTGTAATCTGTGAACTTGTTTGTGCAACACTTAGGCAAAAACTGCATCTGTTAACCATGGCGGGTCATATCGCCGGCTTAAAAGAAGCCATGCTTTGTGAAATTTCTAGATCATTCATAATAGAGTTAAATAACTTAATTGCTCATGATATCCACGGCGGCTTAAATAACCTGACACAATTAACCATATATCATTAGGCCCTTTCATAAGCCGCCATCTTGAATACTGAACTGAAATTTTCCTCCGGCTTAAATTTGAACCCGAAACTTTATTTTGTCATAGGCTTCCATCTTTCACAATGCCACCTAAGGCTCCCAAAGCACCCATCACATGCAACTGGGTTAGATCCAACGTCACCGACAGCATCTTAGCTGACTTCGTGAAAACGGGTTATCTGCCAAAGAAAGAGGTCATGTCCTATCGTGCTCCTGACCCGTCAGAAGAGAGGCCTCAACCCAAGGATGGGGAAGTTGTCATATTTACTGATCACATGAACCGGGGCTTTGCTTCTCCCGGCTCAAAATTCTTCAGAGATGTCCCGCACTTCTTTGACCTGCGACCTCAAGACATCGGACCCAATTCCGTGTCAAACATCTGCAACTTCCAAGTGTTCTGTGAGGTGTACCTCGGAGAAGAACCCAGCTTGCTGCTCTTTAGGGAGTTATTTTACCTGAACCGCCAGAATGAATGTGCCAACAGGCCTAGCTTGGAACTTGGCGGAATTTCAATCCAACGACGGAGAGATTGTCTCTTTCCTTATGCTGAGCCGCCAAGCCACCCGAAAGATTGGAACGAGACATGGTTCTACTGCCAGGACACTTCTCCGGCTGACGAGAACCCTCTGCCCGGCTTTCGCGCCCTGCGTCTGGAATCAAATCACCCCTTGCCAGACAAATTATCTCAAGCTGAACGTCAACCACTTACACCCACCATCAACAAAATCAAAGCTCTTCTAGGGAACGGCTTGAATGGTATTGATCTGGTCCGAGTTTGGGTTGCCTGGCGGGTGATTCCTTTAAGCCGCCGCCCCGGCTTGATGTGTGATTACACAGGCTAGAAAGATGATCCTCTACGACACAGTCCAGACGACTTACCTGAGGACGTCATTGATGATACAACCAAGTCGCTTCTGAACGAGAGCCTGGCAGATTGCGGGAGAGTGGGCTTAAGCCCTTTCTGCAAGACTAACCCGGCTCCAGCGGTAAACCATTGACCTGAATGCTTCTCCTTCCATTTTAACGATTTTGTCTTAACTTACTAACCTTTGTTGTATTTTACAGGCTAATGACAAATTCTGGAAGGTCAAGTATGACCACGAAGCTGCCAAGAAAGCCAGAAAAGTTTAAAAAGCCGCCAGGAAAGCCGCTCCCCGTAAGAAGGGGAGTAAACCTAGCGCCTCAGACCTGCTTCGTCTGGAAGACACCTCTGAGTCAGAGGTAGCTCTTGACTCTTTAGGCTCCTTTTTTAACCATCTTATTGACACGGATTACCAGCAGGAGGACACTGGAACAAGTCATCAAGTGAATGAAGAGGTAACTATAATTTCATCCGACTCCGAGCCTTTGCCGAGACGGAAAGTTCGAAGAGTAACCCGGAAAGTAAGATTTTCACATCCTTTAGCTTATCAAGATCCTCAATTTCTTTTGAAGCGACAGAATTATGAGAGCCGGAGGCAGACCCGGACCAGCAAAGATGCAGACCTCTCCTCCGGCTTACCCGAAGCAACAAGGAAGCACCGGACTGAGGTTATCTCCAACTTATATCCTTTTCATCCTTTGGCGGGCGTCACTCGTCAACCACTCAATTCTTCTGATTCAAACTACCAGGGAACTTCACCTTCCTCCGGCGACTCAATGCAGTCTAGCTTGCCGGCCTTCAAGACCGCACCCGGGTAATGATGATCAGCTTACTTTGTGCTTATCTTACTCATGTTTTTGCACTAACTCTTTGACTTTCAGTGTACAAGTAAAGCCCAGCAAGAGGGCGAAGAAAAATAAGCTGGCCGAAGAGCCGGTCCTGACTGAACCTGAGGCTTCTGCTCATGAGCCGCCGTCTGCACCAGCTCCTGAAACCACCACTGCTCCATCTGATGAACAAGTCATGGAAGGTTCTGATAACCCCGAGATCCCCAGCCCGGCTCATCCAGATGATCCGGACGTTGTAATCACCCGGACAGAGTTTGTCGAACCGGGAAGACCCACCGTGTTAGCTAGATGCTCTGCCAAGGAAGAACTTCTGGAACGCCGCAGGGCCAGGCTGGACATCACTGACTATGCTAATATGAGCATTGGAGATATTGTCTCTGGCTATGTTAATCAAGTGCACAACAGCCGGGACCTGGAAATTGATATGGTGAAGCAAATACAGCAAAAATCTGAGGTATGACTCTCTTGCTTACTCCATAGTTATCCTTACCATGCCAGCCCCCAAGTCTATGACTTATGATAAAATATGTTGTAGACTTAATACCGGCTTAATAATTACTGCAAGAAAATCGGCTTACCTGGTAACACTCAAGGGCCGGCTTAAACAGCATAGTTGACCCGGTCCTTTCCTTACTTTAATCAAGTAGTTGAGCAACTTTACACATTAGCCCCCAAGTGCAAGTACCTTTGCCTGCAAAGTGCTTGGGACTTATTTTCATGAACCGGCACTGTAAATAGAGCTTTTCAGCATACATTAGCCCCCAAGTGCCAAGTGTCTTTGCTTGCAAAGTGCTTGGGACTTAATGTTGCATTATAATCACCCTAACTGTAACCCGGAATATGTACAGGCCACGTGTAAGAAATTTGAATTGGAACTCTCTGATCTAAAGAACCGCCTGAAGACTCAGGAAAGTGAGACCCAAAAGGCCAATTCCAAATTTGAATTCAGTGTATCTGCACAAGAGAAACTGAAGAAAAAGTTTGAAGCAGAAAGAAAAGCCTGGGCGGATGAGAAAACTGCCTTGCTCAGCCGGGCCGAACAAGCGGAGGCCGCTCTTACTGAAAGAACCGCCGAACTTTCCGGCTTAAAACGCCATGTATCTCAGATGGTCTCCGCAATCTTCGGTAAGTTACTCTGTAAGTTTCTAACTAGTTTACATCGTTCATTTCCCATAAGTATCACCATTGCCATCAGCTCACCTGACTTTGTCATGCAGGCCCCAGGAGCTCCAATCTTAATCAAAATGTGCTGACCAAATTGAAGGCGGTTTATACCTTGGTAGAGCAACTTTACACCGGGTCACAGCGTGCCTTAGCCGTTGTGGCTCTGTCAAATGAAGTTCCCACTCACCTGGCAGATGTACTCAGGCGGCTTGCTGTACTTCCTCAACGCTTCCAAGAGTTGAGACGGGCTTCTGCAAGAGCCGGAGCTATAGCCGCTCTGAGCCGGGCCAAGGCGTTTCTACCGGAGCTAGACTTGGCCGACATCGCCCTTGGATACCCCAGTTTGAAGAAAGACGGCACCCCCTTTGACCAGAAAGACTTCGCCGCCTGCGTGAAGAGCGTGCGCCCGGTGGCCACTCTGATTGGTAATGATACAGACCTTACCAAGTATCAACCGGGCTATGACGCGGAGAATCAGAGGATCCCAACACCACGCTATGAAGCAGTCAGCCTGATTCCTCCGACTCGTAAGCATACCTTGGCCCCTGAAGTTGACCCGGCCGGGTTAATTGATGATGAGGCTCAATTTGAAGCCTTGAGTAGCATTGACTAGAAATCATCAACCTTCTAGGTCATGGACACAGCCGGAGGAGCGGAGAGGGATGACCCGGAAACCTCAGGCCAACAACGCCCTTGATCTCGCAGGCGGCTCATATGATGTCTTAAAAGACGATGCCTCACCTTTCGGACTCGGGGAATCATGTAATAGAGTAGGATGAACACTTAATTTTGTCGTGCCATCGTGCACGTGTGTAGTGCTTAACTCCATTTAAACTGCTCTTTTATATTCTTCCGGGTTATGTTTGATCCTCTGCTTTCCTTAAGTTTAAATAGCTGTCTTTAATTGTCCTGCGAGCCTTCAAATACACTTCCGGTTTATGTAACCCGAATAATGAGGTTGAGAACTCAACTCCGGTTTAATAAACCAGCATATATAATGCTTATTATGTGCTATCAACATTATTAATCAAGGTTAAGCCGATGGAATAAGAACCACCCTTGAATACTTTTGATATGATCAAAAGAACTGATTTGCAAACCAAGAGATCTCAAAAAAATTAGGGGCTTCTGATTCGAATACGACCAGAGAACCGTCCCAAAGGGGTTAATCTAAGATTCGAATGCGATCATATAGCCCCCAGTGGCTTTGGCGTTGCCGATCAAGAGGATACCGACAGCTATGTTCTCTTTGGTTCGAATACGACCCATGTTTGAACAGGAAGCCCCCAAACGACCTTGAGAGTTGTTTAACAACGCTGATTCGAATACGATCCACGTCGGTTCCCAAAGGGGGTTGAGCTATGATTCAAATATGATCGAGAAAAACTCCCCAATGAGCTCGGCAATATGCCAATCAAGTGGGTATCGACAGCTATGTTCTCTTTGGTTCGAATACGACCTATGTTTGAACAGGAAGCCCCCAGGTGATCATATTTTTAACGGCTAGATTCGAATACGATCATAAGCCAGATCAACCTCCAAGTGACCATGTAATATTATAATGAAAATAACAATGATACATTTACCTTTGGCGGAAAAAAGGACAGAGGTCCTGCTTTATTATTTATCACAATATATACATGGCTATAGAAATATATACATTATGAGAGCCGGTGGCTCAAGTGTAATAAGGCCGAAGCTGAGCTATGTTCCACGGCCGGCGGGTCTCCTCCTCCGACTTACGTGAATCTTTGTGCTCCCGAACATCGATAAGGTAATATGACCCGTTGTGCAAGTTCTTGCTGACCACAAAGGGCCCTTCCCAAGGCGGGGATAACTTGTGTGCGTCTGTTTGATCCTGGATGAGCCGGAGCACCAAAGCACCTTCCTGAAAGACCCTGGACTTAACCCGGCGGCTGTGATAGCGGTGCAGGTCTTGTTGGTAAATCGCCGAGCGAGCTGCTGCCATGTCACGCTGTTCGTCCAACAAGTCAAGAGCATCTTAATGCGCTCTCTCATTATCCGCCTCGACGTAAGTCGCCACTCGAGGCGAATCATGACGGATGTCGCTAGGGAGGACCGCCTCAGCTCCATAAACCATAAAGAAAGGCGTGTAACCCGTAGACCTGTTAGGAGTAGTATTGATGCTCCATAATACGGAGGGTAACTCCTCCACCCAACAACCCGGCGTCCGTTGCAAAGGGACCAAAAGCCGGGGCTTGATGCCCTTCAAGATTTCCTGATTGGCTCTCTCAGCTTGACCATTGGATTGAGGGTGAGCCACTGATGAAACATCAAGCCGAATATGCTCTCGTTGACAAAATTCCTCCATGGCGCCTTTAGACAGATTGGTACCATTGTCAGTTATAATGCTGTGTGGAAAACCAAAGCGAAATATCACCTTTTTCATGAACTGAACCGCCATGGCTGCGTCACACTTACTAACGGGCTCTGCCTCAACCCACTTTGTGAACTTGTCAACCGCCACCAAGAGGTGGGTCTTCTTATCTTTGGACCTTTTGAAAGGCCCAACCATATCAAGCCCCCAGACTGCAAACGGCCAAGTGATTGGAATCATCCTCAACTCTTGAGCCGGCACATGAGCACGTCTTGAGAACTTCTGACAACCGTCACATTTACTGACTAAGTCTTCTGCGTCAGCATGAGCCGTCAGCCAATAAAAACCATGACGAAAAGCCTTGGCCACAAGGGACTTTGAGCCGGCATGATGGCCACAATCCCCCTCGTGAATCTCACGTAAAATTTCTTGACCTTCCTCAGAGGAAACACAACGCTGAAAAGCTTCAGTGACACTGCAATGATGCAGCTCACCATTGATAATTATCATTGACTTAGATCGCCGGGTTATTTGTCTGGCCAAAGTTTCATCCTCAGGCAATTCTCCCAGGGTCATGTAAGCCAAGTATGGCACTGTCCAATCTGGGATAACGTGGAGAGCCGCCACCAACTGTGCTTCTGGGTCAGGAATAGCCAAGTCTTCCTCTGTAGGCAACTTGACAGAAGGGTTATGCAGAATATCCAAGATAGGCGGCACCGGCTTTCGCTGAGAGCCTAACCGGCTTAATGCATCAGCCGCCTCGTTCTTTCTGCGATCGATGTGCTCTACTTGGTAACCCTGAAAATGTCAAGCAATGGCATCAACTTCGCGGCGATAAGCCGCCATGAGGGGGTCCTTGGAATCCCATTTGCCTGATACTTGTTGGGCCACTAAATCTGAGTCGCCAAAGCACCTTACCCGGCTTAAGCTCATCTCCTTAACCATCCGAAGACCATGGAGCAAGGCCTCGTACTCAGCTGCATTGTTAGTACAGGGAAACATCAACCGTAGTACATAACAAAACTTGTCACCTCGAGGGGAAGCTAACACAACTCCAGCCCCCGAGCCCTCCAATTGCCTGGACCCGTCAAAGTGAATAGTCCAGTATGTATTATCCGGTTTCTCTTCAGGCACCTGCAGCTCTGTCCAATCGTTGATGAAATCCACCAATGCTTGAGATTTGATAGCAGTGCGTGGCACGTACTTTAGACCATGAGGCCCAAGTTCTATAGCCCACTTAGCAACTCTTCCTGTGGCTTCTCTATTTTGGATGATATCTCCTAGGGGAGCAGAACTGACCACAGTGATAGGGTGGCCCTGGAAATAATGCTTAAGCTTCCGGCTTGCCATGAACACCCCATAAACAAGCTTCTGCCAATGTGGATACCATTGTTTGGACTCAATGAGTACTTCGCTGACGTAGTAAACCGGCTGCTGAACCGGATGTTCCTTACCCGCTTCCTTACGTTCCACCACCACAGCCACACTGACGGCTCGTGTGTTAGTGGCTACATACAACAACAAAGGCTCCTTGTCGACAGGACCAGCAAGGACTGGCGGCTCAGCTAGCTGTCTTTTCAAATCCTCAAAAGCAGCATTAGCAGCATCATTCCAGACAAAGTCATCTGTTTTCTTCATCATCTGATACAGTGGCATGGCCTTTTCCCCCAACCGGCTTATAAACCGACACAAAGCAGCAATCCGACCCGCCAGACGCTGGACATCATTTATGCACGCCGGCTTAGCCAGAGAGGTGATTGCCTTGATCTTCTTCGGGTTAGCTTCAATGCCTCTGTGAGAAACCAGAAAACCCAAGAGCTTGCCTGCAGGAACACCAAAAACACACTTGGCCGGGTTAAGCATCATCTTGTAGACCCGGAGATTATCAAAGGTCTGTCTCAGATCATCTATCAAGGTCTCCTTCTTTCTACATTTGACCATGATATCATCCACATAGGCATGAACGTTGCGCCCAATCTGATTATGAAGACAATTCTGCACGCAACGCTGGTAAGTCGCCTGTGCACTCTTGAGCCCAAAAGGCATAGACACATAACAGAAGGCTCCAAAAGGAGTAATGAACGCTGTCTTCTCTTGGTCCTTAATAGCCATTTTGATCTGATGGTAACCAGAATATGCATCCAAAAAACTCAAACGCTCACAACCCGTCGTAGCATCAATAATTTGATCAATACGAGGGAGAGCAAAAGGATCAGCCGGACAAGCCTTGTTTAAATCCGTATAATCCACGCACATACGCCAAGTGTCGTTCTTCTTGAGCACGAGCACCGGGTTAGCTAACCATTCTGGATGAAAGACTTCAACGATAAACCCGGCCGCCAAGAGCCGGGCTACTTCCTCACCAATGGCTTTCCGCCTCTCCTCATTAAACCGCCGGAGGAATTGCCTGACTGGCTTAAATTTCGGATCAATATTGAGAGTGTGCTCAGCGAGTTCCCTTGATACACCCGGCATGTCAGAAGGTTTCCATGCAAAGATGTCCCTGTTCTCACGGATGAACTCGATGAGCGCGCCTTCCTATTTCGGATCCAGATTGGCACTGATGCTGAACTGCTTAGATGAGTCACCCGGAACAAAGTCAACAAGTTTAGTCTCATCGGCCGACTTAAATTTCATTACCGGCTCATGCTCCTTGGTTGGCTTTTTCAAAGACGTCATATCTGTCGGGTCAACATTATCCTTGTAAAACTTTATCTTCTCTGTTGCACAAACAGATTCAGCGTAAGCAGCGTCACCTTCCTCACACTCCAAGGCTATCTTTCAGCTGCCATGAACCGTAATGGTCCCATTGTGACCCGGCATCTTGAGCTGCAAATACACGTAACACGGCCATGCCATGAACTTGGCGTAAGCCGGCCGCCCAAATAAACCATGGTACGGGCTTCTTATTTTAACCACCTCAAAGGTTAGTTTTTCTGCCCTGTAGTTGTACTCATCTCCGAAGGCTACTTCCAGCTCAATCTTACCGACTGGATACGCCGACTTACCGGGCACCACCCCATGGAAAACAGTGGTTGACTGGCTGAGGTTTTTATCGATTAATCCCATACGACGGAAGGTCTGATAATAGAGGATGTTGATGCTGCTACCTCCATCCATGAGCACTTTAGTGAATTTATACCCCCCAACCTGAGGAGCCACCACCAAGGCCAGGTGACCAGGATTATCAACCCGGGGAGGATGATCTTCCCTACTCCATACAATAGGCTGCTCAGACCATCTTAAATAGCGGGGAACCGCCGGCTCAACAGCATTTACAGCCCTCTTATGAAGCTTCTGGTCTCGCTTGCACAGACTGGTAGTGAACACATGATACTGTCCACCATTGAGCTGCTTTGGATTGGTCTGGTATCCCCCCTGCTGCTGCTGATTACCCTGGCCAGATTGCTGATTAAAACCCCCTTGAAAATTCTGAGAATTGGAATTTGAGCCGACGCCCGGGCCATGAAAGCCGCCGGCGCTTGAGCCGCCGCCCTGCCCATTGTTGCCATTAAAAGCGTTAGAATTTTTGAAGGCTTTCATGATTGCGCAGTCTTTCCATAGATGAGTGGCCGGCTTCTCCCTAGAGCCATGCCTTGGACAAGACTCATTCAACAACTGCTCAAGCGTCGGGCCTGACCCGCCGGCTCGGGGAGGTGGTCTCCCCTTACGTCGATGGTTGTTACCCTGTGCATTGGCGTTGGCCACAAACTCCATACTGCCATCAGCCTTACGTTTGTTACCTCCCTGGTTCGCCGGGTTATGCTGAGGGCCCTTGCCATTGCCGTTCTTCTTTCCCTTCCCTGTCCTTTCATCATCCGACGCGGGATCCTTGGTACTATCAGAGTCGGCGTACTTGACCAGAGCCGCCATCAGCGTACCCATATCATTGCAATCGGGCTTGAGCCGCCCGAGCTTCATCTTTAGGGGCGCAAAACGACAATTTTGCTCCAACATTAAAACTGCAAAGCCGGCATCCATCTTATCAGACGAATGTATTATCTCTTTGACCCGGCGAACCCAATGGGTTGTAGACTCGCCCTCTTGCTGCTTGGAGTTAGTCAAATCCACAATTGACATAGATTGCCTACATGTATCTTTGAAGGTTGGATGAACCGGGCTTTTAGCTCTGCCCATGACCCGATAGAATTAGGCGGCAGTCCTTTCAACCAAGTGCGGGCGGTCCCATCCAACATCATGGTGAAGTATTTGGCCATTGCCGCTTCGCTGACCTCTAGCAACTACATAGCCATCTCATAGCTCTCGATCCATGCTCCGGGTTGTAAACCAGCCGTATAATTAGGTACCTTCCTAGGTCCTTCGAAATCCTTGGGCGGACGTTCATTACGGAGAGCCGGCACCAGACAAGGGACACCTCCAGTCCTCGTAGGTATACCCGCCTCGATAGAAGCCGTCGGATAAACCGGGAGGGGCTGGTAAGCCGTCAACTGAGGCATCTTCTCCGCCTCTTGCCGTGCTCTGTCTGGGTCTGCCGCGTTAAAGGCTCCATTATGAGCCGGGCCGTGGCCAGCTGGCAAGTCACGGCGCCGGACGTTGCTTGAGCCGGTCGCTGAAACCATGTGTCTGCTATAACTTGGGCTCCGGCCTGGACGAGGGGTTGAATGAATCCTGTCCCGGCTATATGAATATGCCTCCTGTTGCGCCAGAGCCGTCTGAAAAAGTTCTCTGACCTGGCGGGTTTCGACCGCCGTTGGAGAGTCGCCCTCGATTGGGAGAGCCGCCAGTCGCGCCGCCGCGGCGACCATGTTTTCCAACGGGTTGGCATAATGACCCGGTGGTATTGGCACGTACTGAGGCGGGGTAGTGTTCACACGGGGAGGCCCCATCACTTGCGGCTGAATCGGCGTTCCAGCCCCGGGTGTCGTGATCTCTGGCGGGTTACTGGGCCCAGCACCAGGCGTGTTGAAGAGGTTTCGAGGATCGTAAACCAGAGGGAGTCGAGATTGAGCCTTCTGATGCCTCCTTCTCATGATCTCATTGGATGCGTTCTGATCCATCATGAGCCGGAAAGACTGCGCCTGAATCAGCTGAGTCTGGGCGTCGAGAGCCGCCCGCTCTGCAGCCATCCTGATCCCTTCCGCTGCCAGATCTTCCTTGGCACTCGCTATATCCAGATTTAACTGTGCCACCTCCACATCATGCTGAGCTTGATCCGCTGGGACGACCGTAGCGGTTAACAGGGCCGTCATCTTATCTGTGAGATCCATTAGCACCTGAGCCGGCGAGTGCGCAGGGCCCCCTGCCCCAGCAGCGGGGTTTTGAACAGGTTGTGCGCCGGCCATGAAGATTCCAACCCGGCTGGGCGGCTCAAAGGGGTACGGAATACTGTCGCCATCGGAACAACCCTTGAGCCTACCATCTTGAAGTTGATATAACGAGTTGGTCTCATCTGTGGACGACTCGTCGTCAGAGCGAGCGGCCGTCTCATCGCCAGATCCGGATCCTTCAAAGAGTCCTCCATGGACGCATCCCACGAAAGCACGCCTCAAGGCAGGTAGAGTCCGGGCGGGTCTCGCCCGCTGAGCCGTCTCGATGAGGTCGGCGCAGAGGTCCGGCTCAGGGCCCGTCTCGCCAATCTTGCCAATGAAAACATGGATTCCGCCGAAGGGGACCCGGTACCCGTACTCGATTGAGCCGGCGTCGGGGCCCCAGCTTGCATCGTCGATGTAGAGCTTGCCACGACGACTCTTGGTCATCCGGCCCACAGCGTATCCCTTGAGCCCTTCGAAGCTGCCCTTCAAGAACTCAAATCCACCGTGCGCTGGCCCCACGGTGGGCGCCAACTGTCATGGAATTGTCACGGCAGATGTCCTCGAGCAAGGACTTAGTCGTGGAGCCATCGCCGCTAGGAAGCTTAAAGGGGTTAAACGGGACAAAGGACACGAAGATTATACTGGTTCGGCCCCTTACATTGAAGGTAAAAGCCTACTTCCAGTTGAGGTGGTATTGCTTAGGGTTTCGATGACCAGGAGCTAAACCGCTCTGCTTGGCTATCGATCTGATCTTACTTGTCCTGAACCGCCGCCGGGTCGTCCCTTTATATAGAAAGGTTAACGCCCAGCGGCTCTTAGAGTCCTGGCCGGCTCATAAACTGTGTCCGGCTCGGACTCTTAACTATTCTTGCCTTACACTACAAGTCATGCCACAACGGCGGTTTACCACTACGGGCCTTAAGCCGCCTCTGGGCCTTAAACCTATTACTAAACCGCCATCCTTAACCTGTCCTTGGGCTTCTTGAACGAAGAGCTGCCGCCACGTAACCCGGCCCATCTACGGCGGGTTACACCAGTAGCTATATCCTCAACACCATCCTTTCCTATAAGCTTAAATAGTCTTGATCTCGCGGGTGTGAGATTGCTGAGTCCTCGTGACTCACAGATTCTACCAAAACAGTTGCAAGTGCCGACGATGCCAGTGCAGATGACGCAACCGGGCTCAAGTGGGAGTTCGATGAGGAACGTGGTCGTTACTATGTTTCTTTTCCTGATGATCAGTAGTGGAGCCCAGTTGGGACGATCGGGGATCTAGCATTTGGGGTTATCTTGTTTTCATTTGAATTTGACAGTAGTCGGTCTATGTGTGGATTTTGGATGATGTATGAATTATATTTATGTATTGTGTGAAGTGGCGATTGTAAGCCAACTCTCGTTATCCCATTCTTATTCATTACATGGGATTGTGTGAAGATAACCCTTCTTGCGACAATACCACAATGCGGTTATGCCTCTAAGTCGTGCCTCGAAACGTGGGAGATATAGCCGCATCCTGGGCGTTACAAGTTGGTAAGCAGAGCCATCCCCGACTTAGGAGCCCCCTGCTTGATCCAATCGCTGGCGTTGTTGAGTCTAGAACAAAAATGTTTTGAGTCTTAGGATTATATATATCGGAGAGTAGGATTCTTTTTACTCCTCAGTCCCTTCTTCGCTCTGGTGAGGCCTCCTGACGTAGAAGTTTGGACTCTTCTCTCCTCAAATTTCACTAAAAAAAATTTAGGATCACGCGGGTATCTTAGAATCGTTCCGATGGTTTTGTGACGAGAACATTGTTCTTGGTGCCTCCTGACATTTAGGGGTTGCGGCAGTGTCCCGGGGAGTTGAGCTCCGAGGTGTTGTCGTCACAATTTTATCGTTGTAGTTCTGGAATACCTGAGTTTCGCCAACATCGAAAATCTCTTTTATGCAGTTGTTGGTGAGATCACCTCAACGCCACCCAGTACTGGGGCGGGAGTTCGGGAGTATTGCCATAACTCGTATAACGGATGCTTTTCGAAGGTTGAGGCACACGATTTCCGAAGGTTTCTTGGTTATGTGTTGATGGATGGATACAGCTAGATCTAGGGATTGCTAGTTTGGGTGATATATTTTGTGTCCCCTGTATCCCCAACACCAGATTGCATAACCAGAAAGTTTCGGGAGTTCATAGGTGGGATTCAAGTAGCTCTTAGCATTTCTTCCCGCAGATATTTGGTTTGTGATTGGGTAATCCTTACCACTTATTTGTTCCAGTCGTACCTTTTTATTTTATTCATCAATCTCTTATCAAGTGGCTTCTCACCTTAATGGAAGTGTGATGATTTACTATGGAATTCATTCATTCATCCTCGTTCGAATGTTTACTGTGAAGACTATATGTTGCAATTTCTATCCATTGATTCAACTTGTCTATTTGTCTATCAAGATGCTAACGGATGTCACCCTCTTCAGGATGGCTCCGCCAACGCGTCAGAATCTGGAACGCAATGAAGGGAGTCAGGCAAACCCTCCGCCACCACCTCCGCCTCCGGAGGCATGGCAAGCTATCATGGCAGCCACCAACGCCAATGCTCAGATGATTTTGCAACTCTTGCAAGAACGCACCCAAGGGCAAGGCAATCAAGGAAATCAAGGCCAAGGCAACAATCAGCCTCACTTCGCTACCCTCAACCAGTTCCTCGCAAATCAGCCAAAGTCTTTCAGCTGCTGTGCCGAGGGCACAGATGCCGATGATTGGCTCGTGGACATCAACAAGCATTTTGAATGTAGCAATGTCAGGCCTGAGGACTTTGTCAAGTTCGCTTCTTTTCAACTCAAGGATCAAGCTCCCGAGTGGTATCAACAATACAAAGATTCCAGAGGAGGTCGTGTGATTACCTGGGATGATTTCCACCGAGACTTCAAAGCTCACCACATTCCACAAAGTGTTGTTGAGAGTAAGCGTGAGGAGTTCCGCAATCTCAAGCAAGGCAGCATGTCCGTGTATCAATACAATACTCAGTTTCAGAAACTCGCTCGCTTCGCTAACCAAGACGTTCCTGATGAAAAGAGCATGATCTATCAATTCAGAGGTGGCCTTAGAGAAGATCTGCAATTGTCTCTCGTGCTTTTTGAGCCGACCAAGTATGATGATTTCTACAATATGGCACTGAAGCAAGAGGATGCTCAGCTCAAGTGTGAGGCTTCTAAGAAGAGAGTCAGGGACGCAGTTCAATCTTCTTCTTCCTCACTAGTGGCTGCTAAGCAACAGAAGTTCTGGTTGCCTCCTCCTCCGTTCGTCAGCCTTACCAGCAGAAGAACAAAGGTGGCCATGGATCTTCCCACTCATCCAACCCTGGCTATCAGAAAAAGTCTCAGAATCAAGCTCCAAAGTCCAATGCTCCTTATCATCGTCCACTCTCAGAGGTGACTTTCAACAAGTGTCAGCAGAAAGGTCACTATGCTAACAAATGCTTCAACCAAAGGCGCCTTCCGCCTCCTCCTCCTGTGAGATCTTCCAGCAATGCAGTGGTCAAGCATAATCCCAAGTCTGCAAAGCTGAACATGATGAATGCAGCTCAAGCAGAGGAATCTACTGATGTGATAATGGGTAATCTCTCAGTTAATGATATTCCTGCAAAAGTCTTATTTGATACTGGTGCATCGCATTCTTTCATTTCAAGACCTTTCGTGGCTATGCATGATTTGGTTACTCAAGTTTTGCCGAGTCCTTTGTCTATTGTTTCCTCGCCTCGGCAGATGATTTCTCGAGTATTCGTTCGGGATTCCGTTATCAAGATGGGCGATTATAAATTTCTGGCCAATCCAATTGTTCTTGGTGACTCGGATATTGATCTAATTCTCGAGATGGACTGGCTTTCTAAGCACAAGGCTCAACTTGATTGTGCTGCCAGGGAAATTCAATTGACACACTCTTCTGAGGATGTGATTATCTATGCCGCTCGTGATGAAACTATTCGGTTGTTTTCTCTCAATGAGAAGGGCGAGTTGAATGCTATTTCTCAAATTCCAGTCGTTTGTGAGTATCAAGATTTTTTCCAGAAGAGCTTCCGGGTATGCCTCCTCACCGGCCAGTTGAGTTCGTTATCGATCTTGAGCCTAGCACTGAACCCGTTTGCAAGCGTCCATACAAGCTTGGACCCAAGGAGCTGAAGGAATTGAAGAAACAGCTCGATGAACAAGAGCGTCTGGGTTTGATCAGACCGAGTTCATCTCCATGGGGTTGTGGTGTTCTTTTTTTCCAGAAGAAGGATGGCACGGACAGACTTTGTGTCGACTACCGTCCATTGAACAAGAAGACAATCAAGAACAAGTATCCACTTCCCAACATCAATGAGCTATTCGAGCAACTTAAAGGTGCTAAAGTATTCTCCAAGCTTGACCTTCGTATGGGTTATCATCAGATTCGCATTCGTGAAGAAGATATTCCCAAGACAGCATTCAGAACAAGCTTTGGTTCTTATGAATATACGGTCATGTCTTTCGGCCTTGTCATTGCTCCTCCAACATTCTCTCGAATGATGAATTTCATCTTCAACCCCTATACCAATGAATTCGTCCTAGTGTATCTCGATGATATCTTGGTCTTCTCCAAGAATAAGAAGGATCATGCCAAACATTTGCGATTGGTGCTCGACAAGCTCAGAGAGTATCAATTCTATGCGAAGTTTTCAAAATGTGAGTTTTGGCTTGATGAAGTTCTTTACCTTGGTCATATCATCTCTGCCAAGGGCATCGCTGTTAATCCCGAGAAGGTGTCTGCAATTGTGAATTGGGAACCTCCTCAGAATGTCAAGCAGCTCTGCAGTTTTCTTGGTCTTGCAAGCTATTGCCGAAGATTCGTTGAGAATTTCTCTAAGATTGCAAAGCCTCTTTCCAACCTCCTCCAGAAGCATGTGAAGTATGTCTGGACGCCTGAGTGTGACGTTGCTTTCAACACTCTCAAAGAGAAACTCGTCACAGCTCCTGTCTTGACTCCTCCTGACGAATCCAAACCATTCGAAGTTTTCTGTGATGCTTCTCTTCAAGGTCTCGGTGTTGTGTTAATGCAAGAGAAGAAAGTTGTGGCCTATACCTCTCGTCAGTTGAAGCCCAACAAAAAGAACTACCCCACTCACGATCTTGAGTTGGCGGCAGTTGTCCATGCATTAATAACATGGAGACATCTCTTGTTGGGAAGAAAAGTGGACATATTCACCGATCACAAGAGTCTCAAGTACATCTTCACTTAGCCCAACCTCAACCTCAGGAAAACTCGATGGGTCGAAATGATTCAAGAGTACAATCCGAGTATTGAATATACTCCAGGCAAAGCCAATGTCATTGCAGATGCTTTGAGCAGGAAGGCTTATTGCAACAGCTTAATTCTCAAGCCATTTCAACCGGATCTTTGTGAAGCTTTCCGCAAGCTGAATCTCGAAGTTGTTCCTCAAGGCTTTCTTGCCAACCTCATAGTCTCTCCTACTTTGGAAGATCAAATTCGTGAGGCACAACTCCTGGATACCATGGTGAAGAAGGTGAAACGTGGTGTTGATAAGGGTCTTTCCAAATACAAGTGCTATCGCATTGATGACAGAGACACTTTATTCTTCGAGGACCGGATTGTGGTTCCTAAAGGTGATCTAAGGAAAGTCATTATGAACGAGGCGCACAATTCTATTCTTTCCATTCATCCTGGAAGTACGAAGATGTACCATGACCTCAAGCAGTCGTATTGGTGGACTAGAATGAAGCGAGAAATCGCTCAGTTCGTGAATGAATGTGATGTCTGTCGAAGGGTGAAAGCAGAACACCAACGACCAGCTGGTCTCCTCCGACCTCTTGCTATCCCAGAATGGAAGTTTGATCATATTGAAATGGACTTCGTGACTGGATTTCCCAAGTCCAAGCGTGGAAATGATGCTATCTTCGTTGTCATCGACAAGCTTTCTAAAGTGGCTCATTTCCTTCCAATCAAAGAATCCATCACAGCAGCTCAGTTGGCAGAGCTATACACCTCCAGGATTGTCTCTTTGCACGGAATTCCACAATTGATATCTTCAGATCGTGGAAGCATCTTCACTTCTAAGTTCTGGGACTCCTTCCAGAAGGCCATGGGCACCAACATTCGCTTCAGCACAGCTTTCCATCCTCAAACTAGTGGCCAAGTCGAGCGAGTCAATCAAATTCTTGAAGATATGCTCAGGGCTTGTGTCATTTCCTTTGGCATGAAGTGGGAAGATTGTCTCCCATATGCCGAATTCTCCTACAACAACAGCTTCCAAGCGAGTTCGGGCAAGGCCCCATTCGAGATTCTCTATGGCAGAAAGTGTCGTACTCCTCTCAATTGGTCAGAGACTGGTGAACGCCAACTTCTTGGCAACGAATTAATCACAGAGGCTGAAGAAATGTGTAAAGTCATCCGTGAAAATCTCAAAGCCGCGCAATCGCGCCAGAAGAGTTACTATGATAGCAAGCACCATGACTTGGTTTTTGAGATCGGAGACCATGTCTACCTCCGCGTCTCTCCAATGAAAGGCACTCGTCGTTTCGGTATCAAAGGGAAGCTTGCCCCTAGATACGTGGGTCCTTTCAAGATCATTGGCAAAAGAGGCGACCTCGCCTATCAACTTGAGCTTCCCAACAACTTCGCGAACGTGCACGATGTGTTCCACGTGTCACAGCTCCGCAAGTGCTTCAAGACGCCTGAGCGCACCATCAACTTCGAAGAGATTGATCTCCAAGAAGATCTGTCTTATCATGAGCACCCCGTTGCTATTCTTGAAGAAACTAAGCGCAAGACTGCAACAAGTCAATCAAATTCTTGAAAGTGAAGTGGTCGCACCATTCCGACCAAGAAGCCACCTGGGAACGCGAGGACCACCTCCGTTCGAATATCCGGAGTTCTTTCAGTCCTAGATCTCGGGACGAGATCCTCTCGTAGTGGTGGAGTGTTGTAACACCCCGGATGTAACTTTCCACATTTGTAACTCCAACTCTTGCCATTTTCGACTATGTGTTATGATATTCCCTTTGTGGTCGGGTTTTGTCTTTTGTTTTTCATTTTGTTCATGTCATGCATCTCATATCATGTCATCATGTGCATCTCATTTGCATACGTGTTCGTCTCATGCATCCGAGCATTTTCACCGTTGTCCGTTTTGCAATCCGGCACTCCCACATGCACCGGCGCACCCCTCTTGTTTCTTCTCGTGAGCGGGTGTTGAACATTCTCGGAATGGACCGAGGTTTGCCAAGTGGCCTTGGTATACCACCGGTAGACCACCTGTCAAGTTTCGTTCCATTTGGAGGTCGTTTGATGCTCCAACGGTTAACCGGGTAACCGCAAAGTCCTTTTGTGTGTTGCAGCAAAACCCCCCTCCAAACAGCCCAAAACCCCTCTAAGTCCCCTCCATGCTCTCGGTCGTTCGATCACGATCGTGTGGGCGAAAACCGCACTCCATTTGGAGTCTCCTAGCTCCCTCTAGCTATAAATAGGTGATCCCCCCAAAAAAATTCGCAGATCAAACCCTAGTCTCTTCCACCCCGCGCCGCCGGACACGTCTGGTCCGGCCGGACGAAAGCCGCCGCCGCCCGCAGCCAATCGGGAGCCGCCACATGGCCCCCGCGCCGCCGCCGGCCCGCGAGCCCACGTCTGGCCCGCGGAGCCCGACC
>NC_057811.1:314333092-314382891 GCF_018294505.1 Triticum aestivum
ATTATATGCTCCTATTCATCGCATCATATTTCATCGCATACTGCTCCGTTTTGCGTGCATGATATATCGAAATGTTCGTCTCGAGATGCTCTTCATTTTGTTCCTTTGTGCCATGCTCGTTTGAGCCCATCTTGATGCCCAAATCTCTGGTGCAAGAGTGCTATATGCTGTTAACTGCTGTTACTTATCAGAACTTGGTGTTTTGTTAATTTTGTTGCATTTATTGTGTGCATCTTATGGGCATGAGCTCTACAGGTGTTCTGATCTATGCCATGCCATCTTTACAGAGGTGTATGCCATGTATTTTTGTGATCTCTGTAGTGACTAGCACAAGCATGCAAACTAGGCTTCGTGATGTTTCTGTTTTCAGGGACTTAGAATTTTGCTAAGTCTGTCACTGTTGTTATTTTGTTGCCATGTATCCATGTGTCTACAGGGAGATCCCTGCTTCTTTTGGGCATGTTCAGTAAGGATGTTTTGTAGATATAGTTGTGCTGTATCCATCCATGCCCTTGTTTGAAATTATGGAGTGCCATAGCATATCTTAATTTTGCTCTACGTTTGCTATAAAATATTTCTGGCAGATTGTTTACGTGTTATTCAATTTTGCCAAGCTTGTTGTAGTTGATCTTTCATGCAATGTATTTGCTCTTGATATGGTTAGCTTCATAAACATGCCATCTTACTGTAGGTATGCTTGTTTTGTCATGAATTACCTTGTGATGAGTGAATCAAGCTCACAAAGATGCCTTCATAATACTGTTTCTGCCATGCTCTGTTTTCTGCAGTCTGAAACCTGTTAACGAAACTTGCTATGTTTACATGGGTGCCATCATATCTTCTGATCCTTTTTGGCTCATAGTCATTAAGGGACTTTTGTTCTACGCATTTAGTACATTCATCCCATGCCTTGTTTTGCTATGTTAAGTTCCTGTAGAATGTGTTTTGCTTACTCTGAACATTGCTACCTGATGCTGTTTCAGCCATGTCCAGTAATTTCACCAAGTCTGTGAACCTGATATCTTTTGCACTTTTGCCATGCTTGTTTGAACCTGTTATGGTGTGATCTAGCCGTAGCTCAGTGTTCATATTTTGTCAAGCATCTCCTGTAGATTACTGCCATATGCTTTGTTGCTATGTTGGGGTGCTGTAGCATAGTTACTTGATGTATTCTAAATGCTATCATCCTGTTAATCGCAGATTCGTGTCATTCTTGTTTTGCTTGCCATTTGCAAACCGTGCATCCGTTTCCGGTGATCTTTATATCGATTTCGACCGAAATCATCTCATCTTTCCAGTGGCATACTTGGTTTGCCAAGTTACTGCCTTGTTCATCCTTTTTTTTCGGAGCACGCATATGCATCACATATCATATCCCGCATCTCATGCATGTTTTGCATCATGTTACTTGTGCATTTCCCGTGATTGATTGTGGTTCTATTGCTTGTGTTCTTGCTGTGGGTAGAGCCGGGAGACGAGTTCGTGAACGAGGAACCTGTTGAGTACGCTTACGAGGATCAAGCTTTCGACAACTCTGAGAACCTTGCAGGCAAGATGACCATACCCTCAAAATCACTTCTATCTTTGCTTTGCTAGTTGTTCGTTCTATTGCTATGCTGCGCTACCTACCACTTGCTATATCATGCCTCCTATATTGCCATGTCAAGCCTCTAACCATCCTTTCCTCGAAAACCGTTGTTTGGCTAAGTTACCGCTTTTGCTCAGCCCTTCTTATAGCGTTGCTAGTTGCAGGTGAAGTTGAAGTTGGTTCCATGTTGGAACATGGATCTTTTGGAATATCACAATATCTCTTATTTATTTAATGCATCTATATATTTGGTAAAGGGTGGAAGGCTCAGCCTTATGCCTGGTGTTTTGTTTCACTCTTGCCGCCCTAGTTTCCGTCATACCGGTATTATGTTCCTTGAGTTTGCGTTCCTTACGCGGTTGGGTGATTTATGGGACCCCCTTGACAGTTCGCCTTGAATAAAACTCCTCCAGCAAGGCCCAACCTTGGTTTTACCATTTGCCACCTAAGCCTTTTTCCCTTGGGTTTTCGCGAGCCCGAGGGTCATCTTTATTTAAACCCCCGGGCCAGTGTTCCTCTGAGTGCTGGCCCAAACTAGAGCCCTTTGCAGCGCTACCTCGAGGAAACTTGAGGCCTGGTTTTAGTTGTGCGGACTGATCATCCGGTGTGCCCTGAGAACAAGATATGTGCAGCTCCTATAGGGATTTGTCGGCACATTCGGGCGGCTTTGCTGGCCTTGTTTTACCATTGTCGGAATGTCTTGTAAACCGGGATTCCGAGACTGATCGGGTCTTCCTGGGAGAAGGTTTATCCTTCGTTGACCGTGAGAGCTTATAATGAGCTAAGTTGGGACACCCCTGCAGGGTATTATCTTTCGAAAGGCGTGCCCGCGGTTATGAGGCAGATGGAAATTTGTTAATGTCCGGTTGTAGAGAACTTGTCACTTGACTTAATTAAAATACATCAACCGTGTGTGTAGCCGTGATGGTCTCTTCTCGGCGGAGTCCGGGAAGTGAACACGGTTTGAGTTATGCATGAATGTAAGTAGTTTCAGGATCACTTCTTGATCATTTCTAGCTTCGCGACCGTTGCGTTGCTTCTCTTCTCGCTCTCATATGCGTATGTTAGCCACCATATATGCTTAGTGCCTGCTGCAGCTCCACCTCATTACACCATCCTTTCCTATAAGCTTAAATAGTCTTGATCTCGCGGGTGTGAGATTGCTGAGTCCTCGTGACTCACAGATTCTACCAAAACAGTTGCAGGTGCCGACGATGCCAGTGCAGATGACGCAACCGAGCTCAAGTGGGAGTTCGATGAGGAACGTGGTCGTTACTATGTTTCTTTTCCTGATGATCAGTAGTGGAGCCCAGTTGGGACGATCGGGGATCTACCATTTGGGGTTATCTTATTTTCATTTGAATTTGACCGTAGTCGGTCTATGTGTGGATTTTGGATGATGTATGAATTATATTTATGTATTGTGTGAAGTGGCGATTGTAAGCCAACTCTCGTTATCCCATTCTTATTCATTACATGGGATTGTGTGAAGATAACCCTTCTTGCGACAATACCACAATGCGGTTATGCCTCTAAGTCGTGCCTCGACATGTGGGAGATATAGCCGCATCGTGGGCGTTACACCCAACAACGTCTACAAGAAGAAGGTTGTGTAGTAGAAATCAAGCTCTTTTCTAGCGCCGTTGCCGGTGAGGTGAGTGCTTGAAGGTATATCTTTAGATCTTGCAATCGAATCTTTTTGTTTCTTCTTTTATCACTAGTTTAGTTTATAAAAGAAAATTAAAAAATGGAATTGAGTTTGCCTCATACGCTTCATCTTTTTAATATGTTTCGTGAGTATGATGGAAAGGAAAATTGTGCCAAAGTGTTAGAAGAAGAATGCATTAAAATGTTTGGCACTAAATCTTTGAATGATGAGCATGATTGCAATGTTGTTAGTATGAACTCCTGAATATCCATGGTACTAATGATGATTGCACTACTCATGATGAAAATATCTCTTATAAGCATGTCGATTTTTGTGGAGTGCATAGAGTTTGCAAATACATACCAAAAAGGGAAGATAGATTTTGTAAGAGGCATAAGTACTTAGAAACTAAATGGTTGCAAGAAAGGCTAGATGTTTGTGCGGAAAATTTAAATTTTCTTAGCCGTACTTGTGAAGTTTGCAATGAACATGGTCATTTAACTATCCGATGCAAATTGTTTCATGATCTAATCGTTTCCAAAAATTGTGATGACTTGATTTCCCCTGCACATCATAATGAACTTAGTTTGCTTATGGGTTATGAAGAAATGAAACATGTAACTAACTATCTTCCAGTATTTGCCCATGATAAACTTCTTGAATTTGATCTAGAGGAAATTTATATGTATTGTGCGCTGAATTGCATTGAAAATCCTTATATTGCCAATTACATAAAGAAAAGAAAGCAAATAGAAGATGAAGAGAACACTAATGAAAGGGGAGAGACTTCCCAATATCCTCCTATTATTTCTTATGATGAATTAGGTAACGAGGAGGAGCTTTCTATTCAACCAATCTCATCAATAAGGAGCTCAAAAAAGAGGGATAAACCCGCACATGATGTGAAGAAGAAAAAGAAAAAACGGAGAAACAATGGTAAAAAGGTATCCCTCCCAAATGATGTTCCTCCTACTACTCATTGTGATGATGATAATTGCTATACTATTGGTGCTATCCATACTATTAATAATGAGAGTGATTATGCTTATGATATGAAAAGGCCCAAGCTTGGGGATGCTATGTTTGATGAGGATGACACATTTGAGAATATATTTGCTGAAATTAATGTTTGTCCCAAGCTTGGGGATGCTACGTTTAATGAAGATGATATTTTTAGCCTCCCAAGTTTTGATATGCAAAGTTGTTATGATGATAGCATGCCTTCTACTTATGATGATTATATTGATGAAAGTGGGTTTGGAAGAGTGTCAACTTTAGGAAGTAATGATACCACTATTTTGGAGGATGTTGAATCTTATAATATTTATGAAAGTGGATTTGGAGAGGTCATGACTTTATTCAGTGATGAGTCCACTATCTTGGAAGAGGCTTCAATCAATTATGATGAGAACAAAGTTGCTACTTATGATGATTATTGTGATGAAACTTATGCTATAAAAAGTAGTGATGACTATATTTATAAAACTTGTCATGATTATGATTCCCCTTTTTCTGAGCATTACTCTTTTAATGTGGAAACAATTTATAGTATTCAAGTCTCCTAGGATACTCCCACTATTCCGAATGAGAAGAATTTTGCTTATGTGGAGAGTAGTAAAATTTCTATGCAATTAGATCATGAAAAGAATGCTTTAGGTGCTGGTTATATTGTTGAATTCATTCATGATGCTACTGAAAATTATTATGAGGGAGGAATGTATGCTTGTAGGAATTGCAATAATATCAAGTTTCCTCCCTATGTGCTTAAAATCTTGAAGTTATGCTTGTTTTACCTTCCTATGCAAGTTGATTCTTGTTCCCATAAGTTGTTTGCTCACAAAATCCCTATGCATAGGAAGTGGGTTAGACTTAAATGTGCTAGTCATATTCTTCATGATGCTCTCTTTATGTTTCAATTCCTATCTTTTATGTGAGCATCATTGAAATCATCATGCCTAGCTAGGGGTGTTAAACGTTAGCGCTTGTTGGGAGGCAACCCAACTTTATTTTAGTTTCTTGCTTTTTGGTTCTGTTTAGGAATAAATAAATCATCTAGCCTCTGGTTAGATGTGGTTTTATGTTTTAATTAGTGTTTGTGCCAAGTAAGACCTATAGGATCTTCTTGGATGATAGTTATTTGATCTTGCTGAAAATTCCAGAAACTTTCTGTTCACAAAAACAATTGTTTAAAATCACCAGCACGTGATAAAATACTGATTCCAATTGCAGCAGATCAATAATCAAATTATCTAGGTAGTCCTATTTTTGTAGAATTTTTTGAGTTCCAGAAGTTTGCGTTAGTTACAGATTACTACACACTGTTCTGTTTTTGACAGATTCTGTTTTTCGTGTGTTGTTTGCTTATGAATCTATCGCTAGTAAAATAGTTTATAAACCATAGAGAAGTTGGAATACAGTATATTTAACACCAATACAAATAAATAATGAGTTTATTACAGTACCTTGAAGTGGTTTTTTGTTTTCTTTCGCTAACGGAGCTCACGAGATTTTCTGTTAAGTTTTGTGCTGTCAAGTTTTCAAGTTTTGGGTAAAGATTCGATGGACTATGGAATAAGGAGTGGCAAGAGCCTAAGCTTGGGGATGCCCAAGGCACCCCAAGGTAATATTCAAGGACAACCAAGAGCCTAAGCTTGGGGATGCCCCGGATGGCATCCCCTCTTTCGTCTTCGTTCATCGGTAACTTTACTTGGAGCTATATTTTTATTCACCACATGATATGTGTTTTGCTTGGAGCGTCATTTTATTCTCTTTTGTTCTGCTTGCTGTATGAATAAAATACCAAGATCTGAAATTCTTAAATGAGAGAGAGTCTTCACATAGTTACAAAATTATTCAACTATTCATTGATCTTCACTTATATCTTTTTGGAGTAGTTTGTCATTTACTCGTGTGATTCACTTATATCCTATGAGTAAATGGTTGAATGAATTGAATGTCATAAATCTGAAATTACATATTTTTCATATGCTTATCCCATGGGGAGTAATGACTTTACATATAAGAAGTAGAGGTGGTAAATTTATTGAAGGTTAGCAAACATTGTATTGGTCACTTGAACAATTCATGAAAGAATATTGAAGGAAGAGAGATCTCACATATAAATATACTACCTTGGACATTTTTTTTAATTGTGAGCACTCATTAAAATATGACATGCTAAAACGTTGATATTGGACAAGGAAGACAACATAACGGGTTATGTTTTCTTATATCCGAAATAAAGTATATTGTCATGGATCGCCCAACACGTTGAGCTTGCCTTTCCCCCTCATGCTAGCCAAATTCTTTGCACCAAGTAGAAATACTACTTGTGCTTCCAAACATCCCTTAAACTAGTATTGCCATGAGAGTCCACCATACCTACCTATGGATTGAGTAAGATCCTTCAAGTAAGTTGTCATCGGTGCATGCAATAAAAATTGCTCTCTAAATATGTATGATCTTTTAGTGTGGAGAAAATAAGCTTTATACGATCTTGTGATATGGAAGCAATAAAAGCGACGGACTCCATAATAAAGGTCCCTATCACAAGTGTCAATATAAAGTGATGTTCCCTCGCATTAAGATTTTGTGCATCCAACTATAAAAGCGCATGGCAACCTCTGCTTCCCTCTGCGAAGGGCCTATCTTTTATTATTGTCTTTTACCTTATGCAAGAGTCATGGTGATCTTCACCTTTCCCTTTTTCATTTTATCCTTTGGCAAGCACCTCGTGTTGGAAAGATTCTGATATATATATATCCAATTGGATGTAAGGCATCATGAACTATTATTGTTGACATTACCCTTGAGGTAAAAGGTTGGGAGGCGAATCTATAAGCCCCTATCTTTCTCTGTGTCTGATTAAAACTTTGAACCAATAAATATCGCGTGAGTGTTAGCAATTGTGAAAGACTAAATGATAGTTGAGTATGTGGAGTTTGCTAAATCAAAGCTCTGACATAGACTCTTCCTGAAAATAAGATGAATTGTAATTGTTTGATGATTAATAACACGGTTTGTTAGTTTTCAAGAAAGTTTATGATCTATACTTTAACATGTGAATAGCTTGTTACTTGATCATGAGAAACTTTATAAGATGAGCTACTGTTATGATATATAATGATGCTAGAAAAGGTGATTGAAATTATCATTGATCAAACTTGTGCACCTGCTAGCATTCACACTTCATAAATTATTTCTTTTATCATTTACCTACTCGAGGACGAGCAGGAATTAAGCTTGGGGATGCTGATACGTCTCCAACGTATCTATAATTTATGAAGTATTCATGCTATTATATTATCCATCTTGGATGTTTAATGGGCTTTACTATGCACTTTTATATTATTTTTGGGACTAACTTATTAACCCAGAGCCCAGTGCCCGTTTCTGTTTTTCTCCTTGTTTCAGTGTTTCGCAGAAAAGGAATATCAAACGGAGTCCAAACGGAATGAAACCTTCGGGAGAGTTATTTTTGGAACGGAAGCAATCCAGAAGACTTGGAGTGTACGTAAGGGAAGCAACGAGGAAGGCACGGGGCAGGGGGCGCACCCACCCCCCCTGGGCGCGCCCTCCACCCTTGTGGGCCCCTCGTGGCTCCCCTTACCGACTTCTTTCGCCTATATATGTCCATATACCCTAAAAACATCGGGGAACAGAATAGATCGGGAGTTCCGCTGCTGCAAGCCTCTGTAGCCACCAAAAACCAATCGGGACCCTGTTCCGGCACCCTCCCGGAAGGGGGATCCCTCACCTGTGGCCATCTTCATCATCCCGGCGCTCTCCATGACGAGGAGGGAGTACTTCACCCTCAGAGCTGAGGGTATGTACCAGTAGCTATGTGTTTGATCTCTCTCTCGTGTTCTTGAGGTGGTACGATCTTGATCTATCGCGAGCTTTGCTATTATAGTTGGATCATATGATGTTTCTCCCCCTCTACTCTCTTGTAATGGATTGAGTTTTCCCTTCGAAGTTATCTTATCGGATTGAGTCTTTAAGGATTTCAGAACACTTGATGTATGTCTTGCATGTGCTTATCTGTGGTGACAATGGGATATCACGTGATCTACTTGATGTATGTTCTGGTGATCAACTTGCGGGTTCCATTTGTGAACTTATGCATAGGGGTTGGCACACGTTTTCATCTTGACTCTCCGGTAGAAACTTTGGGGCACTCTTTGAAGTTCTATGTGTTGGTTGAATAGATGAATCTGAGATTGTGTGATGCATATCGTATAATCATACCCACGGATACTCGAGGTGACATTCGAGTATCTAGGTGACATTAGGGTTTTGGTTGATTTGTGTCTTAATGTGTTATTCTAGTACGAACTCTATGATAGATTGAACGGAAAGAAAAGCTTCGTGTTATTTTACTACGGACTCTTAAATAGATCGATCCGAAAGGATAACTTTGAGGTGGTTTCGTACCCTACAATAATCTCTTCGTTTGTTCTCCGCTATTAGTGCCTTTGGAGTGACTCCTTGTTGCATGTTGAGGGATAGTTATATGATCCAATTATGTTATTATTGTTGAGAGAACTTGCACTAGTGAAAGTATGAACCCTAGGCCATGTTTCCTAGCATTGCAATACCGTTTACGCTCACTTTTATCATTAGTTACCTTGCTGTTTTTATATTTTCATATTACAAATACCCATGTCTATCATCCATATTGCACTTGTATCACCATCTCTTCGCCGAACTAGTGCACCTATACAATTTACCATTGTATCGGGTGTGTTGGGGACACAAGAGACTCTTTGTTATTTGGTTGCAGGGTTGTCTGAGAGAGACCATCTTCATCCTGCGCCTCCCACGGATCGATAAACCTTAGGTCATCCACTTGAGGTAAATTTGCTACTGTCCTACAAACCTCTGCACTTGGAGGCCCAACAACGTCTACAAGAAGAAGGTTGTGTAGTAGACAACAGTAACGTGGGCACGTACGCCTTCTCGGCCGCATACGTGGCATTGCACCATAGGGTGCATCGCAATAGGCAATGTCAGCACACATCTTGTTCCAACAACCGTGCGCGCTCGTTATTACCATCGCGCACGCTCTTTTAGTTAGAATGTGTGTGCCCGTCTAGCGCACACACGTTGATCTATCTAACTGTTTCAGTTTGTTGTGGCTAATCGCAAACAGTTCATCCATGTGAAGTGTATGCCATCAATCGCAGACACTTTGATCTGGCTGACCCATTTCTGTTCTGTTGCCTAATCGCAAACAGTTAATCCTTCTGAAGCGTATGCCCTCAATCACACACACCTTGATCTGTTTAACCGTTTCTTTTGTGTTGCCTACTCACAAACAGTTCATCCGAGTGAACCCTATGCTCTATATCGCACACGCCTTCATCAGGCTGCCCGTTTCTTTTGTTCTGCCTCATCGCAAACAGTTCATGGGACTGAACCGTATGCCCTGGATCGCACACGCAACTAAAATCTGAACCGTGTTTGATGGCTCTGCCATCGCAAACATTTTGCACCTTTTTTGACGGTTCTTTTACACCACCGTTTGCGATTATTGCATCACACATAGTTTCGTCGAAGGGTCTCTGATCGTAGTGTCGCGTTAGCAGCATCCTGCAGTAGTGAAAGCAATAGCAAATAAACTAAACGATCACTAATGCTAAGTTAACGGATGGGTCTTGTCCATCACATTATTCTCTAATGATGTGATCCCATTCATCAAATGACAACACATGTCTATGGCTAGGAAACTTAACCATCTTTGATTAGCGAGCTAGTCAAGTAGAGGCATACTAGGGACACTCTGTTTGTCTATGTATTCACACATGTACTAAGTTTCCGATTAATACAATTCTAGCATGAATAATAAACATTTATCATGATATAAGGAAATATAAATAACAACTTTATTATTGCCTCTAGGGCATATTTCCTTCAGGAAATACTTATCTGCACTTTGCTGCATCACCCTTTCCTCTTCAAGGGAAAAAACGATGTAAGCTTAAGAAGTAGCAGATTTCAATGATGCTCACATGAAAGATAATAATTGAAGCACAAAGAGAGCATCATAAGACATGTGACAAACACATTTAAGTCTAACATACTTCCTATGAATAGGCATTTTATAAGCAAACAAATTATCAAGACAAGCAATTTCCAGCATATGCAAATAGGAAGAAGGAAACATTAATAATTTCAACGCAAAGAGAGGTGATTTAGTAACATGAAAATTTTCTACAACCATTATCTCCTCTCTCATAATAATTACATGTAGGATCATAATCAAATTCAACAATATAACTATCACATAAAATATTCTCTTCATGATCCACATGCATGCAAAGTTGACACTCTTCCAAAATAGTGGGATTATCATGAAATAAAGTCATGACCTCTCAAAGCCCACTTTTTTCAAAAATTTCATAAGATTGAACACTGTCCAAATATGTGGGATTATTTTTCCTAAAGTTGACACTCCTCCAAACCCACTTTCAATATTATTGCAAATAATATTATCAAGATCATATTGATCATGAGGCTTAAATAAATTTTCAAGATCATAAGAATCATTATCACCCCAATCATGATCATTGCAATAAGTAGTTGACATAACAAAATTATCATCCCCAAGCTTGTAGTTTTGCATATTATTAACACAATTTACATTAATTGAATTTATAATAACATTATTGCAATCATGCTTTTCATTCAAGGAGCTATCGTGAACCAGTTTATAAATTTCTTCTTTTAGCACTTCATCACAATTTTCAGATTCACGAATTTCAAACAAAACTTCATAAAGATAATCTAGTGCACTCAACTCACTAGCAATTGGTTTATCATAGTTGGATCTTTCGAAAAGATTAACAAGTGGATGAGGATCCATATCAGAAGATTTTTAGCAAGCGAAGATGCAAGCAAATAGAAGACACATGGCAACACAAGCAAAGAGGCAAACGGAAAAAACCGAAAATATTTTTGTATTTTCGTAAAAAAATATAAGCGGGAGAGATTAAAATGAGAGGCAAATGGCAAATAAAGTAATTGCAAGGGGATGAGAGTTTGTGTGTAGGAACCTGATAGATGTTGATGATGTCTCCTCGGCAACGGCGCCAGAAATTCTTCCTGATTGCTTGTATCTGCGTTGGTATTTCCCCGAAGAGGAGAGGATGATGCAGCACAGCAACGGTAAGTACTTCCCTCAGTTATGAAACCAAGGTTATCAATCCAGTAGGAGAACCAAGAAAAACTATGTAAACAGTACCTATACACAAAGAACAAATACTTGCAACCCAACGCGTAAGAGGGGTTGTCAATCCCTCCTCGGTATTGAGATAGATTAAATTGTATGAGATTTGATATTTGGATCTGACAAAATAAAATAAATAAAGAAAAAGTGCAGCAAGGTATTTTTGGGTTTCTGGAATTAGATCTAAAAACAATATGATAGAAAATAGACCTGGGGGCCGTAGATTTCACTAGTGGCTTCTCTCGAGAAAATAGCATACGGCGGGTAAACAAATTACTGTTGGGCAATTGATAGAAGAGCAAATAATTATGACGATATTCAAGGCAATGATCATGTATATAGGCATCATGTAGGAATAGACCCCATCTTTTTATCCTTAATAGCAACGATACATGTGTGTCATGTCTCCTTCTGTCACTGGGATTGAGCACCGCAAGATCGAACCCATCACAGAGCACCTTTTCCTATTGCAAAAAAATCAATCTTGTCGTGGAATTGTCACGGCAGATGTCCTCAAGCTAGGACTTAGTCGTGGAGCCATCGCCGCTAGGAAGCTTGAAGGGGTTAACGGGACAAGGAACACGAGGGTTTATACTGGTTCGGCCCCTTACGGTGAAGGTAAAAGCCTACGTCCAGTTGAGGTGGTATTGATTAGGGTTTCGATGACCAGGGAGCTTAACTGCTATGCCTGGCTCTCGATGAGATCTTTCTTGCCCCTAAACCGCTGCCGGGTCGTCCCTTTATATAGGGAGGCTGACGCCCAGCAGCTCTCAGAGTTCCGGCCGGCTCATAAAAGTGTCCGGCTCGGACTCTCAACTATTCTTGCCTTACACTACAAGCTCTACCATAATGATATTTGTAACTACGGGCTTTAAGCCATATCCGGGTCTTAAGCCCATCTTTGGCCCACCGTCTTCAAGCTTGCCGCCGGGCTTCTGGTGATGACCATTATGAGTAACCCGGCCCCTCCTGACGGGTGACTCTAAGGTCTATATCCTCAACATTAGGCCCCAGATTGATTTGAGCCGGCTCATGTCAATCTTCAACTCTTTCGACAGAAAATCTCCGGCTTACAGTTGTGTGAAGGCCATAACCCGGCGTGACGTCATCCTCTGGACTTCGGGTAATCCGCCGTGACGTCATCTTCCATTAAGTCCATTTTTTACTCCACCAGATCCGCAACGGATCTTATCTTTTACTGCCATCCCGAAAATCGAGGCGCCTCTCAGGCGAGATAACCGCGTCGTGGCCTCCTCGTTTCTCGCGCCCACTTATGAGCTCGCCCTTATAAATAGCCCGGCCTGACGGGCCTTCAGCCACTCGTCTTCCTCCTCGCGCCACTGTTCCTCCGCTCGAGCTCTGTTGCTGTCGCCGCCGCGGGTCTCCTCCTCCTCACCAACTCCGGCCGCTGCATCAACCTGTTGTGTCCAGAGAAAACAGCGGCGACCTCCGTGACTCACCAGCACCTGTAAGTCCTGGCCACCCCGTAGAACAGATCTGCAGTAGGGTTCGTCCTGTTCGTTCGTGTTCTTCGCCGTCGCCCACGAGCTCTTGGTAGTTTTCATTTTTACTGCCCTTCTTGATCTTAGACCTGTATAGACCTGCTGTGGTGCGGTAGCTGTTTGGCACCCATTTCAAATGCAAATAGATCTCTTTTTACTGCATAGAGTCCCTGTTTGAGCCTGCGAACTTCTCCTGCGTCTGCTTTAGGTCTAGAAATTTTTCCCTTTAGTCGACCATTTTGATCCGAAATTTTCACTGCGATCTATGAAACTTGTTTTCACCATACTTAGTAAAAAACTGCTTCTGCTGAGCTATGGCGGCTTACATTTCCGGCTCAAAGAAACCACGCGCCGTAGGACCTTCCGGCTCAAAGGAGGCCATGCGCCATAAAATTTTCCGGCTTATCTGTGACAAGGTCGTAGACAATCGAATTACTTCTTAATACCTCCAGCGGCTTAGATAACCCAATGCAATTAGATATATGTCATTAGGCCCCTCCATAAGCCGCCACTTTAACACTGAACTGTAAATTTCCTCCGGCTTATAATTAAACCGGGCATGTTTCCTTTTATCATAGGCTTCCGACTTTCACCATGCCTCCCAAAGCTCCTAAAGCACCCATCACTTGCAATTGGATGAGGTCCAACGTCACCGACGAGACCTTAACGGATTTCATGAAGTCAGGTTACCTGCCCAAAAAGGACGTCATGTCCTATCGTGCCCCCGACCCATCAGAGGAGAGACCACAGCCGAGGGACGGGGAAGTGGTAGTTTTTGCGGATCATATGAGCCGGGGCTTCGCACCGCCCGGCTCAAAGTTCTTCAGAGATGTGCTGAATTTCTTTGACCTGCGGCCTCAAGAAATAGGACCCAACTCGGTGTCAAATATATGCAATTTCCAAGTGTTCTGTGAGGTCTACCTTGGAGAAGAACCCAGCCTGCTGCTCTTCAGAGAGCTCTTCTACCTGAACCGTCAGAACGAGTGCGCCAACGGGCCAAGCTTGGAACTTGGTGGCATCTCCATCCAGCGATGGAGAGACTGCCTTTTCCCTTACGCCGAGCCGCCAAGCCACCCAAAGGACTGGAACCAGACGTGGTTCTATTGCCAAGACACGTCGCCGGCTGACGAGAGCCCGCTGCCCGGCTTCCGCCCTTCTCGACTGGAACCGACTCACCCTCTGTCTGACAAGTTAACTCAGGCGGAACGCCAACCTCTCCTCCCCACCATCAACAAGATCAAGGCTCTCCTGGGCAATGGTCTCAACGGAATTGATCTGGTCCGGGTCTGGATCTCGTGGCGGGTGATCCCCCTAAGCCGCCGCCCCGGCTTAATGTGTGAATACACAGGCCGGAAAGATGACCCCCTGCGACACAGCCGCAACGACCTCCCTGAAGACGTTGCCGAGGACATGACCAAGGCTCTCTTGAACGAGAGCTTGGCAGACTGCGGGAGGACCGGGTTAGCCCCCTTCTGCAAGACCAACCCAGCCCCAGCAGTAAGCCGCTGACCTGAACATCTTATCTTCTTCTGTAGATAACCTTCATCTGAATCTTTAAGAAATCATCATTGTATTTTTCAGGCTGATGACTAATTCTGGAAGGTCAAATATGACCATGAGGCGGCCAAGAAGGCCAGGAAGGCTAAGAAAGCCGCCAAGAGAGCCGCCCCTCGCAAGAAGGCAAGTAGGCCTACTGCTCCAGAGCTGATGCAACTAAGCGACAGCTCCGAGTCAGAGGTAACCCCTGAGCCTGTAAGCTCTTGTTGTATTTGTTGTTTATTTCTGTCCACCTTGTCAATACTTGTTCATCAATAGGACGACACCGGAGCAAGTAACCCGGTGGTTGAAGAGGTAATGATACTTTCCTCCGACTCGGAGCCCTTGCCAAGGCTGAAAATCCGAAGGGTAACCCGGAAAGTAAGCTTTTCACATCCTTTAGCTTATCAAGATCCTCAATTTATTTTGAAGCGACAGGTTCATGAGAGCCGGCGTCACACCCGGACCAACAAGGACGCTGACCTCTCCTCCGGGTTACCTGACGCATCGAGGAAACGCCGAAATGAGGTTATCTCCAACTTGTACCCTTTTCATCCTTTGGCGGGTGTTATACGTCAACCGCTCAATTCTTTTGACTCAAATTATCAGGAAACTTCCCCCTCTTCTGGCGACTCTATGCAGTCGAACCTGCCGGCTTTCAAGACCGTGCCCGGGTAACGATGATCTTCTCATGTTGTACTTATCTTTATTTACACTTTTGTGCTTAACCTTTTTGTCTTTTCAGTGCCCAGGCAAAACTCAGCAAAAGGGCAAAGAAGAACAAGCCGGTCGAAGAGCAGGACTTGCCTGAACCGGAGGTAGCTGCTCAAGACCCGCCAGCTGCCCCTGCTCCTGAAGCCACTGCTCCAACTGACAAGCCAATTGCAGAAACTTCTGCTAACCCGGAGGCCTCCAGCTCGGCTCAACCAGCAGATGACCCGGATGTGGTAATCACCCGGACGGAATTTGTTGAGCCGGGGAGACCTACTGCGCTGGCCAAGTGCTCCGCTAAGGAGGAGTTGTTAGGGCGCCACCGGGCCAATCTGGACCTCACCGACTATGCCAATCTGAGCATCGGAGAGATCATCTCCGGCTATATCAGCCAGGTGCACAAGAGCCGGGACCTAGAGATTGCCATGGTGAACCAGATTCAGCAGAAGTCGGAGGTATCACTCTTCTGTCTTCTTACTTACTGCATAGTTACCTTTACCATGCTAGCCCCCAAGTCGACGACTTATGATTGAATATGTTGTAGACTTAAGTTCCGGCTTACTTCCATGAACCGGTAATTTGTAGATAGGAACGTTCGATATGCATTAGCCCCCAAGTGCCAAGTGTCTTGGCTTGGAAAACGCTTGGGACTTTAAATTTGCATAGTAACTGTTCATGCTATAACCCGGAAATTATGCAGGCTGCTGGCAAGAAGTTTGAAGCTGACATCTCCGATCTCAAGACCCGTCTGAAGACGCAAGAAACTGAGACCCGGAAGGCCAATGCCAAATTTGTGTCCAGTATTGTTGCGCAAGAAAAGCTGAAGACGGACTTTGACGCTGAACGGAGAGCCTGGGCCGAAGAGAAGGCTACTCTGGTGAACCGGGCCGAACAGGCGGAGAAGGCTCTGTCAGAGAACACCGCCGAATTCTCCGGCTTAAAGCGCCAAGTGTCCCAGATGGTTGCCGCAATCTTCGGTAAGTCATTTCACCAGCTTTCATCAAGTTTTATAATCTTTATATCTCATAACTCATCCTTGTCGGCGGCTTATCTTATTCTGTTAAACAGGTCCCAGAAGCGCCAACCTCAACCAAAGTGTGGTAACCAAGTTGAAGGCCGTGTATACCCTGGTGGAGCAACTCTACACCGGGTCACAGCGTGCTTTGGCTGTGGTGGCCCTATCCAATGAGGTGCCGACTCACCTGGCGGAAGTTCTTCGCCGGCTCGCCGTTCTTCCTCAACTTATCCAAGAGTTGCGACGGGCCTCTGCAAGAGCCGGAGCCATAGCTGCTCTAAGCCGGGCCAAGGCGTTCCTTCCAGAACTAGACCCGGCGGACATCGCTCTGGGCTACCCCAGTTTGAAGGAAGACGGCACCGCCTTCAACCAAAAGGACTTCGCAGCCTGCGTGAAGATCGTACGCCCGGTGGCCACTCTGATTGGCAATGATACAGATCTGACTAAGTACCAGTCGGGTTATGATGCAGAGAATCAGAGGATCCCCACTCCGCGCTATGAAGCCATCAGCTTAGTCCCGCCAGCTCGTAAGCACACCTTCGCCCCGGAGATTGACCTGGCCGGGTTAATTGACGAGGAAGCTCAATTTGAAGCTCTGAGCGGCATTGACTGGAAGTCGTCAACTTTCCAGGTCTTGGGAACAGCCGGAGGAGAGGAGAGGGATGAGCCGGAGACTTCAACCCAGCAAGCGTCGTAACTCCATAGACGGTTTATGTGAAACAATGCTCCACCCTTTTGGACTCAATGAATCTTGTAATAGAATAGGATCAACACTTTAACTGTGTCGTGCCATCGTGCACATGTTGAATGCTGAATTCTTATGAAAGTTGCTTCCTTATATGTCTCCGGGTCATAATCGATCATTCATTTTCCTTAAGCTCAAATAGTTGCCTTTAACTATCCTGCATAGAAGGACAAATCACAAGTCTCTAGGCGGCTTACCGCACTGAGAATCATAGCTTTAGATATATAACCCGGAATATGAGTCAAAAAAGACTGGTCCTCAATTATGTCCTTAATATAGCCGTAATAACACACTTATCAGCCTGCAAGCACACTTCCGGCTTAGATAACCCGGGTAATAAGGTTGGTACCTCAATTCCGGTTTACCAGTCTTAATAACATCGATTATATTCGACTAGTACTATAAATCAAAGTTAAGCCGGCAAAGTGAGACCCGCCGTGCACACCTAAAATAATCAGAAGAACTTACTATAAATCCGAAGAACTTAGGGGCTTTCCGGTTCAAATATGACCAGAAACCCGTCCCAAAGGGTTTATGCTAGGATTCGAATGCGACCAGCCCCCAGTGGGTGTGGCGATGCCAATCAAGAGGGTACCGACAGCTATGTTCTCTTTGGTTCGAATACGACCCATGTTTGAACAGGAAGCCCCCAAATGACCTTAGGAGTTGTTTAACGACGCTGATTCGAATACGATCCACGTCGGTTCCCAAAGGGGTTAAACTATGATTCAAATATGATCAAAGAAAAACTCCCCAATGAGCTCGGCACTTTGCCAATCACATGGGTATCGACAGCTATGTTCTCTTTGGTTCGAATACGACCTATGTTTGAACAGGAAGCCCCCAAGTGACCTTATTGCCTACGGCTAGATTCGAATACGATCATAAGCCGGATCCTCCTTCAAGTTATCATGTGATCTTGCAATGAAAACAACACGTGCACATTTGGAGGAGAAAAAAGGACAGAGGTCCTGCTTTATTGCTTATCATAATATATACATGGCTTAGAGAAATATGTACATTATGAGAGCCCGTGGCTCAAGTGTAGTAAGGCCGAAGCTGAGCTATATTCCACGGCCGACGGGTCTCTTCCTCTGACTTACGTGAATCTTTGTGCTCCCGAATGTCAATGAGGTAATATGACCCGTTGTGCAAATTCTTGCTGACCACAAAGGGCCCTTCCCAAGGCGGGGATAGCTTGTGCGCATCTGTATGGTCTTGGATGAGCCGGAGCACCAGATCGCCTTCCTGGAAGACCCGGGATTTAACCCGGCGACTATGATAACGGCGCAGGTCTTGTTGGTAAATCGCTGAGCGAGCTGCTGCCACATCACGCTGTTCGTCCAACAAGTCAAGAGCATCTTGGTGCGCCTGTTCATTATCCGCCTCAACATAGGCCGCCACTCGAGGCGAGTCATGACGGATGTCACTGGGGAGGACTGCTTCTGCCCCATAAACCATGAAGAAAGGCGTGAAACCTGTAGACCTGTTAGGAGTAGTGTTGATGCTCCATAACACGGAGGGCAACTCCTCCACCCAACAACCCGGCGTCCGTTGCAAAGGGACCAAAAGCCGGGGCTTGATGCCCTTCAGAATCTCCTGATTAGCTCTCTCAGCTTGACCATTGGATTGAGGATGAGCCACTGATGAAACATCAAGTCGAATATGCTCTCGTTGACAAAACTCCTCCATGGCGCCTTTGGATAGATTGGTACCATTGTCAGTTATAATGCTGTGTGGAAAGACAAAGCAAAAGATCACCTTTTTCATAAACTGAACTGTCGTGGATGCATCACACTTGCTAACTGGCTCCGCTTCAACCCACTTGGTAAATTTGTCAACTGCCACCAAGAGGTGGGTCTTCTTATCCTTGGACCTTTTAAAAGGCCCAACCATATCAAGCCCCCAGACCGCAAAGGGCCAAGTAATTGGGATCATCCTCAGCTCCTGAGCCGGCACATGAGCCCGTCGTGAGAACCTTTGGCAACCATCACATTTACTGACCAAGTCCTCCGCATCAGCATGAGCCGTCAGCCAATAAAAACCATGACGAAAAGCCTTGGCCACAAGAGACTTTGAGCCGGCGTGATGGCCACAATCCCCTTCATGAATCTCACGCAAGATCTCTTGACCTTCCTCAGGGGAGACACAACGCTGGAACGCTCCCGTAACACTGCAGCGATGCAACTCACCATTGATAACAATCATTGACTTAGACCGCCGGGTTATTTCTCTGGCCAAAGTTTCATCCTCGGGCAAATCTCCCCGGGTCATGTAAGCCAGATAGGGTAGTGTCCAGTCCGGTATGATGTGGAGAGCCGCCACCAGTCGTGCCTCCAGGTCAGGGACAGCCAAGTCTTCCTCTGTAGGCAACTTAACAGAAGGGTTATACAGGACGTCCAGGAAAGTATTAGGCGGCACCGGTTTTCGCTGAGAGCCCAGCCGGCTTAAAGCATCAGCCGCCTCGTTCTTCCTGCGATCGATGTGCTCTACTTGGTAACCCTGAAAGTGCCCAGCAATGGCATCAACTTCGCGGCGATAAGCTGCCATGAGAGGGTCCTTGGAGTCCCACTTTCCTGATACTTGTTGAGCCACCAAGTCTGAGTCGCCGAAGCACCTTACCCGGCTCAAGCTCATCTCCTTAGCCATCCGAAGACCGTGGAGCAAGGCCTCGTACTCAGCTGCGTTGTTGGTACAAGGAAACATCAATTGTAGCACATAATGGAACTTATCACCCTTAGGGGAAGCCAATACGACTCCAGCCCCCGAGCCCTCCAACTGCCTGGACCCATCAAAGTGAATAGTCCAATATGTGTTATCCGGCTTTTGCTCGGGCACTTGTAGCTCTGTCCAATCATTGATGAAATCCACCAAGGCCTGAGATTTAACAGCAATGCGTGGCACGTATTTCGGACCATGAGGTCCGAGCTCTATAGCCCACTTAGCCACTCTCCCTGTGGCCTCTCTGTTTTGAATGATATCTCCAAGGGGGGCAGAACTGACCACAGTGATGGGGTGACCCTGGAAATAATGCTTAAGCTTCCGGCTTGCCATGAACACACCATAAACAAGATTCTGCCAATGCGGATACCGCTGCTTGGACTCAATGAGTACTTCGCTGACATAATAAACCGGCCGCTGAACCGGATGCTCCTTACCCTCTTCCTTGCGCTCCACCACCACGGCCACACTGACGGCTCGTGTGTTAGCAGCCACATACAGCAATAAAGGCTCCTTGTCAACCGGAGCAGCAAGGACTGGGGGCTCGGCCAGCTGTCTCTTCAAATCCTCAAAAGCAGTATTAGCTGCATCGTTCCAGATAAAGTCATCAGTTTTCTTCATCAACTGATACAACGGCTTGGCCTTCTCACCCAAACGGCTTATGAACCGGCTTAAAGCAGCGATACGACCCGCCAAGCGCTGGACGTCGTTTATACACGCCGGCTTAGCCAGGGAGGTGATGGCCTTGATCTTCTCCGGGTTAGCTTCAATGCCTCTGTTAGAAACCAAGAAACCCAAGAGCTTGCCTGCAGGAACACCAAAAACACATTTGGCCGGGTTAAGCATCATCTTGTAGACCCGGAGATTATCAAAGGTTTCCCTCGGATCATCTATCAAGGTTTCCTCCTTCCTGGATTTAACCACAATATCATCCACATAAGCATGAACATTGCGCCCAATCTGATTATGAAGACAGTTCTGCACGCAACGCTGATAAGTCGCCTGTGCACTCTTGAGTCCAAAGGGCATAGACACATAGCAGAAGGCTCCAAAGGGAGTGATGAACGCCGTCTTCTCCTAGTCCTTAACTGCCATTTTAATCTGATGATATCCAGAATAAGCATCCAAGAAACTTAGGTGCTCACAACCCGCCGTAGCATCAATAATTTGATCAATACGGGGAAGGGCAAAAGGATCAGCCGGACACGCCTTGTTCAAGTCCGTGTAATCCACACACATCCGCCAGGTGCCGTTCTTCTTGAGTACGAGCACCGGGTTAGCTAACCACTCTGGGTGAAAGACTTCAACAATAAACCCGGCCGCCAAGAGCCGGGCCACCTCTTCACCAATAGCCTTCCGCCTCTCTTCATTAAACCGCCGAAGGAATTGCCTGACCGGCTTAAATTTCGGATCAACATTGAGAGTGTGCTCAGCGAGTTCTCTAGGTACACCTGGCATGTCAGAAGGCTTCCATGCAAAAATGTCCCTATTCTCACGGATGAACTCGATGAGCGCGCTTTCCTATTTTGGATCCAGATTGGCACTGATGCTAAACTGCCGAGATGAATCACCTGGAACGAAATCAACAAGTTTAGTCTCATCAGCCGACTTAAATTTCATTGCCGGCTCATGCTCCGTAGTCGGCTTTTTCAGAGAGGTCATATCTGTTGGGTCAACATTGTCCTTGTAAAACTTCAACTCTTCCGTTGCGCAAACAGATTCTGCATAAGCCGCATCGCCTTCCTCACACTCCAAGGCTACTTTCCGGCTGCCGTGAACCGTAATGGTCCCATTATGACCCGGCATCTTGAGCTGTAAATACACGTAACACGGCCGTGCCATGAACTTGGCGTAAGCCGGCCGCCCAAATATGGCATGGTACGGACTTCTTATCTTGACCACCTCAAAGGTCAATTTTTCCACCCTGTAGTTGTGCTCGTCTCCAAAGGCCACTTCCAACTCGATCTTGCCGACTGGGTAAGCCGACTTACCAGGTACCACACCGTGGAAAATAGTGTTTGACTGGTTGAGGTTCTTATCAATCAACCCCATACGACGGAAAGTCTCATAATAGAGGATGTTGATGCTGCTGCCTCCATCCATGAGCACTTTAGTGAACTTATATCCTCCCACCTGAGGAGCCACCACCAAGGCCAAGTGACCCGGATTATCCACCCGGGGAGGGTGATCCTCCCTACTCCACACTATAGGCTGCTCAGACCATCGTAAATAGCGTGGAACCGCCGGCTCAACAGCATTCACAGCCCTCTTATGAAGCTTCTGATCTCGCTTACACAGACTAGTGGTGAATACATGATACTGTCCACCGCTGAGCTGCTTTGGATTGGTCTGATAACCCCCCTGCTGCTGTTGATGACCCTGGCCAGACTGCTGATTAAAGCCCCCTTGACCGTTCTGAGGATTAGCATTTGAACCGCCGCACGGGCCATGAAAGCCGCCGGCGCCTGAGCCACCGCCCGGGCCATTGTTGCCGTCAAAGGCGTTGGAATTCTTAAAGGCCTTCATGATTGCACAATCCTTCCATAGATGAGTAGCTGTTTTCTCTCTAGAGCCATGCCTTGGACAAGGCTCATTCAACAGTTGCTCCAGCGTCGGGCCTGACCCGCCGGCTCGGGGAGGGGGCCTCCCCTTGCGTCGCTGGTTATTGCCCTGTGAGCTGGCATTGGCTACGAACTCTAGGCTGCCGTCGGCCTTGCGCTTGCCACCTCCTTGGTTCCCCGGGTTATGCTGATGACCCTTGCCATTGTCGTTCTTCTTTCCCTTCCCTGTCCTTTCATCATCTGAAGCGGGGTCCTTGGTACCATCAGAATCGGCGTACTTGACGAGAGCCGCCATCAGTGTACCCATATCATTGCAGTCGCGCTTAAGCCGCCCGAGTTTCATCTTCAGGGGCACGAAACGACAATTCTGTTCCAACATTAAGACTGCAGAGCCGGCATCCATCTTATCAGAGGAATGTATTATCTCCTTGACCCGGCGAACCCAATGTGTCGTAGACTCACCCTCCTGCTGCTTACAGTTAGTCAAATCCACAATTGACATAGACTGCCTACAGGTATCCTTGAAGTTTTGGATGAACCAGGCTTTCAGCTCACCCCAAGACCCGATGGAATTCCGTGGTAGCCCTTTCAACCAAGTGCGGGCAGTCCCATCTAACATCATGGTGAAGTACTTGGCCATTGCCGCTTCACTGACTTCCAGTAGTTCCATGGCCATCTCATAACTCTCGATCCAGGCTGCAGGTTGTAAGTCAGCCGTGTAATTAGGCACCTTCCTAGGGCCTTTGAAGTCCTTGGGTAGACGCTCATTGCGGAGAGCTGGCACTAAACAAGGGACACCTCCAGTCCTGGTAGGGATACCCACGTCGACGGAAGTCATCGGATAAGCCGGGGGAGTCTGGTAAGCCGTCAACTGAGGCACCTGTTCCGCCTCTTGCCGCGCTCTGTCTTGTTCTGCTGCGTGAAAGGCTCCGTTATGAGCCGGGCCATGGCCAGGGGGCGGGTCATGGCGTCGGACGTTACTTGAACCGGTCGCTGAGACCATGTGTCTGCTGTAACTCGGGCTCCGGCCTGGACGAGGGGTCGAGTGGATCCTGTCCCGGCTGTAGGAGTATGCCTCTTGCTGCGCCAGTGCTGTCTGAAGGAGTTCCCTGACCCGGCGGGTTTCAATAGCCGTCGGAGAGTCGCCGTCAATTGGGAGAGCCGCCAGCCGTGCTGCCGCGGCGACCATGTTCTCCAGCGGGTTAGCATAATGACCCGGTGGTATTGGCACGTACTGAGGCGGGGCAGGGTGCACCTGGGGAGGCCCCATCACTTGTGGCTGAATAGGGGTCCCAGACCCGGGCACTATGATCCCTGGCGGGTTACTAGACCCTGCACCTGGCGTGTTGAAGAGGTTTCATGGATCGTAAACCGGAGGGAGTCGAGATTGGGCCTTTTGATGCCTCCTTCTCATGGCCTCATTGGACGCGTTTTGATCCATCGTGAGCTGGAAGGACTGCGCCTAAATCAACTGGGTTTGGGCGTCGAGAGCCGCCCTCTCCGCAGCCATCCTGATCCCTTCCGCTGCCAGATCCTCCTTAGCTTTCACTAGATCTAATTTTAACTGCGCCACCTCCGCATCATGCTGAGCTTGATCCGCCGGGTCAACCGCGGCGGTCAACAGGGCCGTCATCTTGTTCGTGAGATCCATCAGCACCTGAGCCGGTGAGGGCACCGGGTTTCCCGTTCCAGCAGCAAGGTTCTGAACAGGCTGCGCACCGGCCATGAAGATTCCAACCCGGCTTGGCGGCTCAAACGGGTCCGGAATACTGTCACCATCGGAACAACCCATGAGCCTGCCATCTTGAAGTTGATACAGCGAGTTTGACTCATCGGTGGACGACTCGCCGTCAGAGCCGGCGGCCGTCTCGTCACCAGATCCAGATCTATCAGAGAGCCCTCCATGGATACATCCCACAAAAGCATGCTTGAAGGCAGGCAGGGCCCGAGCGGGTCGTGCACGCTGAGCCGTCTCGATGAGATCGGCGCAGAGATCCGGCTCAGGGCCCGGCTCACCAATCTTGCCAATGAAAACATGAATTCCGCCGAAGGGGATCCGGTACCCGTACTCGATTGAGGCGGCGTCGGGGCCCCAACTTGCATCGTCGATGTAGAGCTTGCCGCGATGACTCTTGGTCATCCGGCCCACAGCGTATCCCTTGAGCCCTTCGAAGCTGCCCTTCAAGAACTCAAATCCACCGTGCGCTGGCCCCACGGTGGGCGCCAACTGTCGTGGAATTGTCACGGCAGATGTCCTCAAGCTAGGACTTAGTCGTGGAGCCATCGCCGCTAGGAAGCTTGAAGGGGTTAACGGGACAAGGAACACGAGGGTTTATACTGGTTCGGCCCCTTACGGTGAAGGTAAAAGCCTACGTCCAGTTGAGGTGGTATTGATTAGGGTTTCGATGACCAGGGAGCTTAACTGCTATGCCTGGCTCTCGATGAGATCTTTCTTGCCCCTAAACCACTGCCGGGTCGTCCCTTTATATAGGGAGGCTAACGCCCAGCAGCTCTCAGAGTTCCGGCCGGCTCATAAAAGTGTCCGGCTCGGACTCTCAACTATTCTTGCCTTACACTACAAGCTCTACCATAATGATATTTGTAACTACGGGCTTTAAGCCATATCCGGGTCTTAAGCCCATCTTCGGCCCACCGTCTTCAAGCTTGCCGCCAGGCTTCTGGCGATGACCATTATGAGTAACCCGGCCCCTCCTGACGGGTGACTCTAAGGTCTATATCCTCAACAAATCTAGTTGTCCTAACGAAACCAGAGTTTAGGAGAAGAAATACAAGGCTATAATAATAATGCATATAAGAGATCAAAGAAGACTCAAATAATATTCATAGATAGATCTGATCATAAACTCGCAATTCATCAGATCCCAACAAACACGCCGCAAAAAGTCATTACATCAAATAGATCTCCAAGAACATTGAGGAGAACATTGTATTGAGAATCAAAAAGAGAGAAGAACCCATCTGCTACTGCCTACGGACCCATAGGTCTTTGGTAAACTACTCATGCATCATCGGAGGAGCACCAATGAGGATGATGAACCCCTCTGTGATTGTGTTCCCCTCCGGCAAGGTGCTGGAATAGGGCTCTAGATTGGATCTCGTGGTTCTGGAAATTGCGGCGGTTGGAATTGTGTTTCGTCGACTCCCCTAGGGTTTCTAGAATATTTGGGAATTTATAGAGCTGAGAGGCGGTGGAAAGGACTCCCGTGGGCCCCACCACCAACCTGGGTGCGCTAGTGGCCTCTGGCACGCCCTAGTGGGTTGTGGGTCCCACGGGCCTCCCCTCTGATGCTTCCTTGGCTCCCAAGTTGTCATCTGATCCAAAAAAATCTCCAAATTTTGTTGTGACATTTGGACTTCGTTTGGTACTAATATTCTGCTAAGTAAAAACAAGCAAAAAACAGCAACTGGCACTGGGCCCTATGTCAATAGGTCAGTCCAAAAAATGATATAAAGTTGTTATAAAATGAATGTAAAACATCCAAGAATGATAATATAACAGCATGGAACAATCAAAAATTATAGATACGTTGGAGACGTATCAGTCTCTAGTCCCCGTCGCCCGAGTCTACCAGAGGTCCAACATCTGTCCTGGAACGCGAGCCACGCAAAAAACCGGCATCTGAGCGGGGCCTTGGATTTCCACGTGAAGCTGGCAGCGGGCGCAACCTCCCTTCCCCAGAAACGTGATGCGTAAGCCGATCTTGTTGAGTGCCATCCATCCTTTTCCCAAGCCCACCCGAGAGAGTCGTCTGTCTCAGGTACAAACTGGACCTGCGCCGCGTGCTCCCATAGCGTGAGATAATCGCTCAGCACGTGATCTGATATGTCCGTCCCAACGTCCAAGGCCCATGCTCCGTTCAATAACCCTTGGCATACCGTGCGTGTACTTCTAATAGCTGGCGAGATCTGGGCATAAACGACGGGCACAATCTCCTCCACACGGCGGCCATGGAGATACCTATCTTCCCAGAATAACGTATTATGTCCCTTGCCAATCGTAGTCTAGGCAGCAGCCTTTAATATCTGCATAGATTCCTCCGGTACCAAGATTTCAAACTCCACCCAAGGTTTTGATGAGTCCACTCTCTTCAACCATGGCCACCTTGCTTGCATTCCACATTGAGCCACTTGAGATTCGGGATACCTAGTCCACCCACCCACCTCGGTGTGCATACTTTCTCCCAAGCAACGGAGCACTAGCCTCCATTCGCCTCCGCTCTTGCGCACCATAAGAATCCTCGGCAGATTTTCACGATGGCCTTAATCGTTTTGTGAGGGATATTCAACGCCATCATCATGTGAATTGGGATGGCCGAGAGCACAGATTGGACAAGCACCATCCTTCCACTCTTCGGCATGTTCGCAGCCTTCGAACGTGGCAGACACACAACCAGTTGGTCCACGAGACCCGATAGTTGTGCCGCAGTCTGCTTTCGTATAGTAAGCGGCAAGCCCAGTACTTGCACGAGAAGGTACCCACAGGGCAATGCAGAATCTGTGTTACTAGTTTTATTTGGAAGTCACACATCCTTTTTAGTATGAGTACCAAGATAAGCATGGTCCTCGATGAATTTTTAAAATGAGCACCAAAATTTTCTCTTGGTGAGTGGTTCCATCACACACCGAGATTGATCCTCAGTAAATGGAGTAAAACCCTTGTGCGTCACCTATCAATTCTAGGAATTAAACCAGGGTGGTTGGGTTGCACACCAGCATGCCTAACCATTGAGCCTCGTTGAAAAATGATTTTAAGCTTTATTCAGCGCCACTATCTGCACCGTCGAAAGCAAGACGATGAATGACCCAAAAATGTAAGCTACTAGTAAGGTCTAACACAAAACTACACAACCCACGCGTAGATCCGGCGACCCCTTCACCACTGACGACCGACGTCGTCGGCAAAGGGGAGCCGCCGGAGGGAAGGGCGGGAGGAAGGCTGCGGCTAGGGTTTCTAGTCGCCTCCCGAGAGGAAAAAACGACTCGACTATCACCTGTACCAGAAACTACCAAGATGCCCTCTCTGTCTCACTGCCAAAACCCGGAGGGATGCATTGTGGGCATACGATACGGACCATGCGGATGCAACGCGTGCGTGCCCATAATGTTTGCAGCAGGTATCCTACTACTCCGAGGCAGGCGAAGCATGTCGGCACGTGACCACTACTACGAGGCCGGGTGACCCAAAATGGAGGGACAGGAGGCCGCCTCACGTGGTCGAGGCGAGTAGATACTAGATCGGAAGCGCGCCTTGGCGCGAGGGTGCCGGTCCAAATGTTGTGGTCAACCAAGTAATGCTCATTCAGAAGGGATATCAAAATAAAGTAAAGATGAATCATTCACTTAAGTTTTTACTTTGTGAGAGACAATATGACGTTATTAGTCAATAATCTGATGCAAAAGAGTGTTTCTAAACATATGTACCTTCAACATTGATAAGATCATATGAGCAATGGTACCAAAAAAATCATTGGCAACTGGCAAGGAGAGGATCATTATGATAGAAGTCTATAAAAATGTTGAGCATTGCAACTTTCCAAAATACTACAACGAAAAGGTATATCATAAAGTATAAAAGCATGATATATCATTCTACATCGGTACATAAGTTCTATAAAGTATAGCCAAATAGTTCATACTCGCAAGTGTAAAAATAGGTGTTACAGCAGCTGGAAACAATGCTATAGAAACATCAATAACGGTACGGCCTTTGTCTTTGTTAGTCAATCAACAAACATGTATGGTATCTTGTAGATGATCATCACTGAGAACTCCTACTTCCTCTTTCCAAGTGAAAAAGGGCATGTTCTGAGGTGAAGCTAATGCATATAGTAGTGGCCAATACTTGACAGGAAAGGTTGATAGCGTCCTCAGGCTTCATTTTTCTGATGACACTAATAATGCAAGCTTTAGTGATACATGAGTAATTTCTCTTATAGTATGAAATAATATAACAATACAAGCTTCAGTTAATTCCTAATTTCCCAAGAAATGAAAGGAAGAGTGTAACTGCTTAAACAACAGTAGCACGATAACACAAATATGGAGTTAAATTTACATGTGCAGGTAGTACCTCTGCGTTTTTCACAATGCCAGTCAGTAACAGATTGTACATAACACATGTTCAGTTATGAAATACTCCCTCTGCAACAAATATAAGATCGTTTAGATCACTTACTTTAGTGAAAGCACTACCATAACAGATGTCTAAAGCATGGCATTGAATAGGCAAATAACACCATTTGAATGCACTATATGTTCAAAGAAAGGTGATGAGAAATCCGAGATACAACCGAAGATGGAAATATAAGAAAAAATTATTAGGACAAACCAGTTCAAATCACAACATGAAGCATTTTGTTCAGTTTGACATGAATATCAATAGCAGGAGAAAACAAAACCGAACCTTGGCCCCTGCCAAGGACTATTCTCTCATAACTCGTACAAAACATGAGTTGTGTATTCTTAGGAAGATATTAAAATTGCATCAAGTAGCAGGCACACTATTGTATATATTTTTCATAAAGGTAATGTGAATATAAGATAAAATGGTTCTTTCGAATATCACAAAATATGCTACAAACATGTATTCCACGATAGATCGAGTGGCCTGAAATTGCATGCAAAAATATAATGTAATAGTTCTATATGCATAAAGAACTTGCCATTCATTTGTCAGCCTGGACATTTGCCATAGTGAGCATAGGACTCACAAAGAAATTGCATTAGTTGAATATTAATTATTATATGTAGCCACATCTTATTTAAATCCAACCAAGATGAACAGAAATAAATCTCACCTTACTTTTGTCGAAAAGACTCTTATTTAACTGCTCATTCCTTGACATGGTGATCCGCTGAACATATCGCAAGTCGCTGCAACCACATAAGCCAAGCATTGACATGAGACAAAGAGAGCAATGAATTCTTTTATTCGGATGGTACATATTGCATCTAAACAACCTTGAGATGCATGCATGTTTGTAGCACACTATCAGCCCCATTTATGCTCTTCGTAATCCATCAGAGGTGCAACACACATGTTACTCGGCCAAATTTAACTAAATATATAGTCGTGGTATCTATTTGAAGTCTCACTACTGAGAATAAAAATAGACTCCATCTGTACCAGCTAACCAGCAAATAAGCAATCACTGATTCTTGTTGCACACAGAAACACATGATGAAGAAAAAAAATCATGTAGACCATTCTTCGTAGATGGTAATCCACAGGGATGCCATCCACCTCCCCATCTCATGCAATTGGGGGAGCACTCGGTGTCCAGAAATCCTGGAATTTCTACACATCAACATAGTGCGGCCGTTCTCCCTCTCCTCTCGTGATGACGCCATGGGAGGAGGGATCCATACCACCCTCTATAATTTGAGCAAACACATCTGACGAAACAATATAATTATAGTAACATGTATACCCACAACCTAAATTTTTGAAAACTCAGTGTTCTCACAACCTAAATTTGAACTGATTATAATTAGAAAGAAGATCCATCAACATATTAGTACAATAATAAAGGCAAAGGTGGGGTTGTGGGTGTAATGGGGCTACAGGCAGTAAAGGAATCTGAACCTTTTCCATGTCAACTCATCATCTTCCTCTTGCTCTCTTCTCACCAATTTAGCATTGCCAATTCTTCCCCTAATGCTCAGGAACAAACAATCAAGTTTAGCATCCCAAGCACAAAGAAAAAGTTACTAACATTCCCTCATGTATACTATTTGATATATATTTGACTGAGCAAAAAAGCAATTATAATCATGTGCCACCGTTGTAAAATTGTACAAGTATGCCTAATATAGAGGCTTATGGATCAGAAATGGGACCCTGCAAACGAGCATACAAGCCTATATCTATATAAGATGCACGCACATATACATATCTATATAAGATGCGCCAACAACAATTTGCGTACTACACACTCCTCTCTATACGTATGTGTGCAATACAAAGATAAGAAACAGATGACAGAACTTACCTGTCGATTCATGGAACAGGGAGGGCTAGTTGTAATAGCAAAGTGTTTTAGTTCACTCCATCCTTGATCCGGCAGCGGTGCAAGGCATCTGAGTTTCCATAAGTACGATCATCTCTGCAAAAGGAAAAGCTTCTTAGATAATCAAGCTCATCTCTGGAGAGAAATTAAAGCTTCTCCTAGAATCGCAGACGCTTCTTCAAGAATCAATAGCGTGTGCAGCATCAGAAGCTTGCCTTTGGTATAAAGAGGGGCCGTCGACCCAAAAAAAGTTGTCACAAGCAAGAGGAAGAATCCATTATCAATGGAGGGGACTGGGAAGAAGGAGAGAGTGAAGGTTGTGGCTGTCTGTGTGCTCCTTGCCGTCCTGTTGTCTGCCCAGCAGCTGCCGGTGGCTGACGCCGCGTCGGTGTTCTGCGAATGCTACGTCAGCTGCTACTCCGACTGCAGGCTCAGACGCCCCCTGCTGTTCTGCAAGCCGTTATGTAGATGCAAATAATATTAGCATGTTGACTGTAGAATTTTTAAAGCGAACAGAAAGGTATTTTATTCGAGTGGTTTATTCAATTCTTGGATCATCTGAGTAAACATATCTGACACCAATATTATAATATATATACCCACATTCTATCCTACCATGAGAATTTTGTTTACTGGTAATCTCGCATGATTATTTCAGTAAAATTTTGTGGCCACTACTACTCTACCTGGAACAGCTGGTGTGATATATGTAGATGGAGAGAGAGAGGGAGAGGGAGAGAGAGAGATATATGTCTGTCAAGGAAAGTTAGATTTTTGGGAGGCCTTCTATAACAAAGAAAACTCAAGTATATCTTCAGAACACTAAAAGGACAGCTCAGTAAGTGGACAAAGCTAATTGCTATCAACATGGTTAGATACTAATAACCTATTCAGAACCTCAACTTCTTGGAAGTCCTTGAGAATATGGGACTAAAAGTGTAATCAGTTACTGGCTTCAAACATATTTTACAGTAACAATAAATATCACGTAGCAGATGCAGAGTAAAAGCATGCTAGGAGGCAGGAAAGACTGAAAGAGTCGGTGCTGAATTATGATATAAGCAGAGTGAGTTGAGAATGAACTTCTTTCAATTAAAATAAAGCACAACCATATTATAGAGAGGGAGGTTGTGGTCGACGCCGGCACACAAATGGAACCGCCGTCGTTGGGGTTCGGCGTGGGCTCCTTCCTTCCTGGTCGTCGTCATCTTGGTCCTTGTGGATAGCGTCCATGGATTGGAAGTGGGGTGACTTGAGAATCCCCTCCCTTGAGATAGCTTGCTGTTTCCAGTTGAGATTCATCCATGGAGAAGAGAAGCTTCATGAGCACACACACACAAAAGTGCTCATGAGCAACAAAATTACAATTTCATATGTAGGAGTGGGTCAATTCAAGCCGTTAGCAAGCAGTCACATGGCCGATTAAAAAAAGATAGTTATGTCTAACAGAATCTGTATGGACCAACTATACTCAATCCACCAATCCAGGCCATGGTATATTTTGTTGGGGATCGTTGCAGAAATTAAAAAAATTCTACGCATCACCAAGATCAATCTATGGAGTTTACTAGCAACGAGAGGGGAGTGCATCTTCATACCGTTGAAGATCGCGAGACGGAAGCATTGCAAGAACGCGAATGAGGGAGTCGTACTCGTAGCGATTCAGATCGCGGTAGATTCCGATCCTAGCGCCGAACAATGGCACCTCCGCGTTCAACACACGTGCAGCCCGGTGACGTCTCCCGCACCTTGATCCGGCAAGGAGGAGGGAGAGGTTGAGGAAGAGGGCTCCAACAGCAGCACGACGGCGTGGTGGTGATGGAGTGGTAGTTCTCCGGCAAGGCTTCGCCAAGCTCACGCGGAGGAGGAGAGGTGTTGGGGAGGGGAGGGGCTGCGCCTTGGATGTGGTTCTGCAGCCCTCCCTCCACCCCTCTATTTATAGGGAGAAGGGGGAAGGGGGCCGGCCCCTCTAGATGAGATCTAGAGGGGGGGCGGCCATGGGGGAGGGGCTTGCCCCCCAAGCAAGGGGGCGCCCCCTTTAGGGTCCCCCCCCAACCCTAGGCGCATGGGCCCTAGGGGGATGGCGCCCAGCCCACTTAGGAGCTGGTTCCCTTCCACATACAGCCCATAGGGCCCTCCGGGGCAGGTGGACCCTCCCGGTGGACCCCCGGAACCCCTTCGGTGGCCCGGTACAATACCGGCATACCCCCGAACACTTCCAGTGACCGTATGATGACTTCCCATATATAAATCTTCACCTCCGGACCATTCCAGAACTCCTCATAACGTCCGGGATCTCATCCGGGACTCCAAACAACATTCGGTAATCACATACAAATCTTCCTTATAACCCTAGCGTCATCGAACCTTAAGTGTGTAGACCCTACGGGTTCGGGAATCATGCAGACATGACCGAGACCGCTCTCTAGCCAATAACCAATAGCGGGATCTGGATACCCATGTTGGTTCCCACACGTTCCACGATGATCTCATCGGATGAACCACGATGTCGAGGATTCAAGCAATCCCATATACAATTCCCTTTGTCAATCGGTATGTTACTTGCCCGAGATTCGATCGTCGGTATCCCAATACCTCGTTCAATCTCGTTACCGGCAAGTCACTTTACTCGTTCTGTAATTGTCGTGGAATTGTCACGGGAGAGTCGCTGGAACCGGCTCTCGGTGTCTAGCCCTAGAGATTGCTTCTTGTTACTTGTCGCTTCTCCCTCTTTGGGGAGCCCTGCCCCTCCTTATATAAGTTGAAGGGGCGGGTTACATGTGTAGTCCTACTAGGATTAGGACTAGTCTATCTCTAATACAAACCGGATACAAGTCCTGGTCTTAACTTCTTGTAAGGTAAATATTCCTCATGTCTTTCCTCTTAAACCGGCCCACCATTAACATAAACCGGCCTTCTGGGCCTTGGGCCTTGTCATCCGGCTGACCCGCCCGCCGGGTCACCAGTGAGTCATAATGACCAGGAGGGTTGCTTGTAAACCGCTAGGTCAGGGCGGGTGGCCAGTGAATCGCCAAGTGTCAGTCGGGTCTCAAGTAAACCGCCAAGTCCGGCCGGGTTACACTTCCGGCCGGGTCATACCGCGGGGTATATCCTCGACATTAGCCCCCAGTTTAATTTGGATTTATCAATGTTAAACTGATCTTGCAACATAAACACAAGAACAAATTTGACAGGTTGTGCTCCGGGTTAAATATTCTTGTAAGCCGGCACCTGATCATCTTTAAGTCCTTGACATTTTCTCCTGGAATATCCGGGTCAATAGGCCAGCTTCATAATCCATTTGCTGACATTGGCTCTTGTAAAGAAATATTATAAGAAATAATCCATTTGAGTCGGCCTTCAATGCTCTGACTTGACAAAAAATATTGGTCTTCAAATATTCAACTGATATTCAGCCGGCTTAAAGATGTTGATCTTGCCGATTTATGATTGCCAGAATTGTCGGGTTATAAATAAATGATGCAGGGTCATGATTGTTGCAGACACCGTGTTATCTGGTCTACTCCAAACTGAGAATTTGAAGATTTTGTCTCCCTTATATGCATATCACCTGTAGCCCCCAAGTCTTAAGAGGAAAACATAGTGATAACTTAAGACTTGCTTCAATATAAGTGTTGTAACTTTGAAGAAATCCGGGTTATTCATCTCAATCATTAGTCATAAACTGAATATTCCACATATGTAGCCCCCAAGTGCCGGGTTGTCATGCTTGCAGCAACCTGGGACTTGTAATTGCCTTATGCTCATAAAAACTTCAACCAGTGTAGCCCCCAAGGGTCGGTCATTATGCAATAATGAGCAGGGACTTTGTAAATATGATCATGTAAACTTGACCAGCAACGTGTAGCCCCCAAGGGCCGGGTCAGTAAGATATTACCGAGCTGGGACTTTGTATATTATTCATTGATAATAACATCATATGATGTAATCTCCACCATGGGGTTTGAACCCACGTCCACAAGGTTAAGAGCTTTGTACTCTACCAACTGAGTAGTGGATCTTTCAATATAATGGATTAAGGCTTGTGTACCTTGAATTTTTGACAGGAGCAATTGGTAGCCCCCAAGGACCGGCTCATTTAGAATGTGATGAGTCGGGTCTTCAATAAGTTGAGCAAAAAATGTCTTTACATTAGCCCCCAAGTGCCATGGTGCATGCTGACAGTGACATGGGACTTGCATATTTGATGTGATCTCAATTTAAATAATGTAGCCCCCAAGTGTCGGGTCGTAAGCCTGCAGCGACTCGGGACTATTCTTTCCATTGTAGAATAAATCATATCCATTGATAAAATAATAGCCATTGCGCCAAAGCGACTTTGAATACCTCATCTGCTGATAAGTCAATCCGGAGTTTAAATACCCGGCGGCTCTTGGCCGATGGCGATTTAATACGCCTCCATTGTAAGCCGGAATTTGTACAACCCGGCGGCTTATAGCCTTTGAGAAAATCAAGAATTGATAACCCTTTTGAGACACCAATTTCAATCTATGATGATGGGCTTGAATTTAATCATTTATGTAAGTCATAGCTCTGTAAATCCTGCAGAGTTTAAACAACATATGCCCTGGCGACTTAACGTCAAAAACCAGGGCGGGTAACCACCCAAATGTAGCCTTATCTTGCACATAATTAGATCACAAGATCCCTTGGCGGTTTACCGCAGGGCGGGTCATAATATCTCACATCTAACCATTGATGTGTAACAAGGAGTCACATATATTGAATTTTCACTGCCGGTTTATGTGACCTGTGCAGTAAGGGTGATAACCCAATCTTTAGAAATCAAGACTTCCAAATGTTTATGATTGTCATATGATGGCGACTTATCATCCAAAGTCAAACCGGGTTAAATAGCAACCACTCATATACACTTTAGATATGATCAAAAGAGCTTCAAATAAAATCCAAAAATTGTTTGCAAAAAGAGACTTCAAAAAATTTGAGGCTTCTGATTCGAATACGATCAGAAAACCGTCCCAAAGGGGTTAAGCTAAGATTCGAATACGATCATATAGCCCCCAGTGGCTTTGGCGTTGCCAATCAAGAGGGTGCCGACAGCTATGTTCTCTTTGGTTCGAATACGACCTATGTTTGAACAGGAAGCCCCCAAATGACCTTGAGAGTTGTTTAACGACGCTGATTCGAATATGATCCGCGTCGGTTCCCAAAAGGGGTTGAGCTATGATTCGAATACGATCAAGAAGCCCCCTAGTGAGCTCGGTAGTGTGCCGATCAAGAGGGTACCGACAGGTATGTTCTCTTTGGTTCGAATACGACCTATGTTTGAACAGGAAGCCCCCTAGTGATCATGAGAATATTTAACGACTCTGATTCGAATACGATCAGGGTCACACCTAAAGGGTTAAGCTAAATTCGAATACGATCAGCTCCCAATGGTCATTAAAGCAGGGTACCTATGTTTGGGTTGTGCTTTGTAACAAACTCTTTTTGGTCCCTTTAATTTTTCCTGAGAACTCGAACTTGCGAGAGATTAATTCTTTTTGAACCGGAAATTTTTAACCCGGATACTGAGAGCTTCAAAGCTTTGTGGGAGATAGCTTTCCCTTGAGCCGGATTTTAAACCGAAATCCTTCTTTTTAAGCCAGAAATTTTCTGACGCCCTGATATGTCATGCCAGAAATTATCCACCGCGGAATTTATGATCACGACGGTGAAGCTATCATCAATCACGGGCGGGTCGACCGTGGAAGCAGACAGATGAGACGGCCGCGGCATTGTAAACCGGTGCGGACGAGCAAGTTCTCTTCCGTGCTGTAGGCCGGCGCGGACGCATGAACCGGCCGCGAGGGTGGACGGGCGAGTCGTCCATGATGTTGTAAGGCGGTGCCGACGGGTGAGCCGGCCGGCACATTGATATAAACTGGACTGCGACACGCGTGTCCGTGAAGCCGCGTGGCGGCCGAACGTGCATCCACGGTACAACACCACCCCTTTTTCCTGTAGTAGTCCTCCTGCGTAAAAATATTACAAGCCAGAGTGATCGTTCTCGGATGAATTAATATGCTCGTAAAATACCGAGGAAAGATATCACCTGGTGTCTTTTTCAGACGAAATGATTGCGCAGCAATTTTACCAAATGATGGCCTTTACGTCCAAACATATAACCATGCCTCCATCCAGTTTTTTTGAATAAGTCGTACCCCCTTGGCGGGTTACAGAGACGGAGGTAGCAGCTCAACCCCTGCTTCGACGAGGGCGGTGCGAGGCCCAGACAGAGATTATGCAGGGGCGGCTCAGCAATGCAGGGTCACAGCAAAAGCGGAGAGCAGCGGCGGCTCAACGGGGGTGCTGGTCGGGTCACGCCCTCGGCGATCTTCAAGGAAAGGTCACCGGCGGAACAGAGCCCATTACACTGCAACGGCGGCTCTCCTGGGCGGAGGAACGACGCGCCGGCGAATCAACAACAACAGGGTGGCTCGTCGCGTGACAGGAGCGGCTCAACACAGCCACGGCGGTTCTTCCAAAGAGATGATTTGGAGACGAGGCGCGATGGCGATTTAAATGGGAGGCGACGGTGACCGCTGCAACATCCAGTTCAAGGGTAAACGAGGCGGCGCCGGTGACTCACGGCAACGGGGCGGCTCTCGCAGCAAGGGAGAGGCGCACGGCAGGGATCCGGCGGCGACTTAAAGTGAGGCCGGGGCGGCTCAATCCGGCGCAGCAGACGCGGGACCGGGCGATCAAGTGGCTCGAGGTGACGGTGGCTTGTCGCAAACCGAGGATGCTAGAGACCGGTCGTTCACGCGGCAGCACCGGACATGGACGCGACAATGCTGGAAGCCGGCCGTGGACGCGGAGATGAATTTGTTCTTTGGGGCGAGCACGTGAAGGACTTGAAGAAGCCTGTACGTATGTTGACTTGGTACTCTCATGTTTGACCAATTGGTGAGGTACGAGAGCAATTTTGACAGAGGCCGGCGGCTCACGGAGCCGCACGAAGTGTGTACACCGGCGACGGAGGCGAGGCAGCAGCTCGACTTCACTGCGAGATGTAGGCAGGCGGCCCGGCGACTCGGCAGTGTGGCCGGCTCAAAGCACGGTGGGTTAGGCAACGTCGGACGGGGCGGGCTACGACACTGACCAGGCCGCGGAGGTGAGATCGAGGCGGTTCATAGGCGGAGTCCAGCGGCTCTACGTCCAGGGATTGAGGGATTCTGCCCCATCCAAACCCCTTTTTCTTCCTTTTTAAGCACTTGAAGTCGTATCCGATCGGAGGGAGACAATACTAGATCTGATTGCTTTTAGCTTTGGTCAACTTGCAGTTGGAACGATGATCAGCTTTGGTTTCTGGACAAGCATGGCGGTTCACCACCGTAGTTGAGATGGACAGCAGCTCACAGGCGCAGTCGGGGCCCTCGGTCAGCGGCAGCTCATCACGACAGTGGGAGCGGCGACTCGCAGGTGAGGCCGTGGCGCTTGCCGGCTCACAGCAGCAATTGGTCAACGGCCGTCGGCGGTAGATCATGTTAGAAGTAAATGCATCAGGCGGTTGGTAAGGCCGCGGGGACGACGGCTTCAAATCCAAAGCCAGACGAGGCGGCACCGGCGACTGACGGCGATGGGGTGTTTCAAACAGGACGGCCTCGTGGCAGAGACAAGGCCGCGACAGGACAGCGGCGGCGCGGCGGTTCAACGAAGTGAATCGCAGGAGGAATCCGAGCTTGTGGCTTTCTTTTCCTTTTGACTATTTCTTTGACCCAGTTTGTACTAGGAGTCCGCTCACTGATTGATAGAACCCGGCGGATCCACCTCGGAAACTTTCTGTTATCGAAACTGCTACTCGACAGATTGCAGGATTCAGCGTACAAACGGACAAATTGCAGGATTTGGCGTACAAACGGAATCAATCGCCCATCGGTTTCGGCGGCTCGCCTTGCACCGGTGACGTACTGAGCATCAAACCCTTCGCACCAGCTCTTTCATCCCCCACATACGAAATTCTTGATCCCTAAAACAGATCCCTCCAAGAACTCAACACCACCGTGCGCAGGCCTCACGGTGGGCGCCAACTATCGTGGAATTGTCACGGGAGAGTCGTCGAGAACCGGCTCTCGGTGTCTAGCCCTAGAGATTGCTTCTTGTTACTTGTCGCTTCTCCCTCTTTGGGGATCCCTGCCCCTCCTTATATAAGTTGAAGGGGCGGGTTACATGTGGAGTCCTACTAGGATTAGGACTAGTCTATCTCTAATACAAACCGGATACAAGTCCTGGTCTTAACTTCTTGTAAGGTAAATATTCCTCATGTCTTTCCTCTTAAACCGGCCCACCATTAACATAAACCGGCCTTCTGGGCCTTGGGCCTTGTCATCCGGCTGACCCGCCCGCCGGGTCACCAGTGAGTCATAATGACCAGGCGGGTTGCTTGTAAACCGCCAGGTCAGGGCGGGTGGCCAGTGAATCGCCAAGTGTCAGTCGGGTCTCAAGTAAACCGCCAAGTCCGGCCGGGCTACGCTTCCGGCCGGGTCATACAGGGGGGTATATCCCCGACAGTAATGCATGATCCCGTGACTAACTACTTAGTCACATATTGAGCTCATTATGATGATGCATTGCCGAGTGGGCCCAGAGATACCTCTCCGTCATACGGAGTGACAAATCCCAGTCTCGATCCGTGCCAACCCAACAGACACTTTCGGAGATACCTGTAGTGCACCTTTATAGCCACCCAGTTACGTTGTGACGTTTGGTACACCCAAAGCATTCCTACGGTATTCAGGATTTGCACGATCTCATGGTCTAAGGAAATGATACTTGACATTAGAAAAGCTTTAGCAAACGAACTACACGATCTAGTGCTATGCTTAGGATTGGGTCTTGTCCATCACATCATTCTCCTAATGATGTGATCCTGTTATCAATGACATCCAATGTCCATGGTCAGGAAACCGTAACCATCTATTGATCAACGAGCTAGTCAACTAGAGGCTCACTAGGAACATGTTATGGTCTATGTGTTCACACATGTTTTACGATTTCCGGATAACACAATTATAGCATGAACAATAGACAATTATCATGAACAAGGAAATATAATAATAACCATTTTATTATTGCCTCTAGGGCATATTTCCAACAGTCTCCCACTTGCACTAGAGTCAATAATCTAGTTATATTGTGATGAATCATACACCCATAGAGTTCTGGTGTTGATCATGTTTCGCCCGTGGAAGAGGTTTAGTCAATGGATCTGCGACATTCAAATCCGTATGCACTTTACAAATATCTATGTCTCCATTTTGAACATTTTCACAAATGGAGTTGAAGCGACGCTTGATGTGCCTGGTCTTCTTGTGAAACCTGGGCTCCTTGGCAAGGGCAATAGCTCCAGTGTTGTCACAGAAGAGAGTCATCGGCCCCGATGCATTGGGAATAACTCCTAGGTCGGCAATGAACTCCTTCATCCAGATTGCTTCATGTGCTGCCTCCGAGGCTGCCATGTACTCCGCTTCACATGTAGATCCCGCCACGATGCTTTGCTTGCAACTGCACCAGCATCCGGTTTGTGACTTAGAGTCATCCAGATCTGTGTCGAAGCTAGCATCGACGTAACCCTTTACGACGAGCTCTTCGTCACCTCCATAAACGAGAAACATATCCTTAGTCCTTTTCAGGTACTTCAGGATGTTCTTGACCGCTGTCCAGTGTTCCATGCCGGGATTACTTTGGTACCTTCCTACCAAACTTACGGCAAGGTTTACATCAGGTCTGGTACACAGCATGGCATACATAATAGACCCTATGGCCGAGGCATAGGGGATGACACTCATCTTTTCTCTATCTTCTGCCGTGGTCGGGCATTGAGCCGTGCTCAATCTCACACCTTGCAATACAGGCAAGAACCCCTTCTTGGACTGATCCATATTGAACTTCTTCAATATCTTGTGAAGGTATGTGCTTTGTGAAAGACCTATGAGGCGTCTCGATCTATCTCTATAGATCTTGATGCCTAATATGTAAGCAGCTTCTCCAAGGTCCTTCATTGAAAAACACTTATTCAAGTAGGCCTTTATGCTTTCCAAGAATTCTATATCATTTCCCATCAATAGTATGTCATCAACATATAATATGAGAAATGCTACGGAGCTCCCACTCACTTTCTTGTAAACACAGGCTTCTCCATAAGTCTGTGTAAACCCAAACGCTTTGATCATCTCATCAAAGCGAATGTTCCAACTCCGAGATGCTTGCACCAGCCCATAGATTGAGCGCTGGAGCTTGCATACCTTGTCAGCATTCTTAGGATCGACAAAACCTTCCGGCTGCATCATATACAATTCTTCCTTAAGGAAGCCGTTAAGGAATGCCGTTTTGACGTCCATTTGCCATATCTCATAATCGTAGAATGCGGCAATTGCTAACATGATTCGGACGGATTTCAGCTTCGCTACGAGTGAGAAGGTCTCATCATAGTCAACTCCTTGAACTTGTCGATAACCCTTAGCGACAAGTCGAGCTTTATAGATGGTAACATTTCCATCCACGTCCGTCTTCTTCTTAAAGATCCATTTATTTTCTATCGCTCGCCAATCATCGGGCAAGTCTGTCAAAGTCCATACTTTGTTTTCATACATGGATCCTATCTCGGATTGCATGGCTTCAAGCCATTTGTTGGAATCTGGGCCCGCCATTGCTTCTTCATAGTTCGAAGGTTCACCGTTGTCCAACAACATGATTTCCAGGACAGGGTTGCCGTACCACTCTGGTGCAGAACGTGTCCTTGTGGACCTAGAAAGTTCAGTGGTAACTTGATCATGATCGTCATCATTAACTTCCTCTCTAGTCGGTGCAGGCACCACAGAAACATTTTCTTGTGCTGCGCTACTTTCTGGTTCGAGAGGGGTCATCTCATCAAGTTCCACTTTCCTCCCACTTACTTCTTTCGAGAGAAACTCTTTCTCCAGAAAGGACCCGTTCTTGGCAACGAAGATCTTGCCTTCGGATCTGAGGTAGAAGGTATACCCAATGGTTTCCTTCGGGTATCCTATGAAGACGCATTTTTTCGACTTGGGTTCGAGCTTTTCAGGTTGAAGTTTCTTGACATAAGCATCGCATCCCCAAACTTTCAGAAACGACAGCTTAGGTTTCTTCCCAAACCATAATTCATACGGTGTCGTCTCAACGGATTTCGACGGAGCCCTATTTAAAGTGAATGCGGCCGTCTCTAAAGCATAACCCCAAAATGATAGCGGTAGATCGGTAAGAGACATCATAGATCGCACCATATCCAATAGAGTGCGATTACGACGTTCGGACACACCATTACGCTGAGGTGTTCCAAGCGGCGTGAGTTGTGAAACAATTCCACATTTCCTTAAGTGTGTGCCAAATTCGTGACTCAAATATTCCCCTCCACGATCTGATCGTAAGAACTTTATTTTCCTGTCACGTTGATTCTCAACCTCACTCTTAAATTCCTTGAACTTTTCAAAGGTCTCAGACTTGTGTTTCATTAAGTAGACATACCCATATCTACTTAAGTCATCAGTGAGGGTGAGAACATAACGATAGCCACCGCGAGCCTCAACGCTCATTGGACCGCACACATCAGTATGTATGATTTCCAATAAGTTGGTTGCTCGCTCCATTGTTCCGGAGAACGGAGTCTTGGTCATTTTTGCCCATGAGGCATGGTTCGCACGTGTCAAATGATTCATAATCAAGAGACTCCAAAAGTCCATCTGCATGGAGTTTCTTCATGCGTTTGACACCAATGTGACCAAGGCGGCAGTGCCACAAGTATGTGGGACTATCATTATCAACCTTACATTTCTTGGCATTCACACTATGAATATGTGTAACATCACGTTCGAGATTCATTAAGAATAAACCATTGACCAGCGGGGCATGACCATAAAACATATCTCTCATATAAATAGAACAACCATTATTCTCGGATTTAAATGAGTAGCCATCTCGCATCAAACGAGATCCAGATACAATGTTCATGCTCAAAGCTGGCACTAAATAACAATTATTGAGGTTTAAAACTAATCCCGTAGGTAAATGTAGAGGTAGCGTGCCGAGGGCAATCACATCGACCTTGGAACCATTCCCGGTGCGCATCGTCACCTCGTCCTTCGCCAGTCTCCGCTTATTCCGCAGCTCCTACTTTGAGTTACAAATATGAGCAACCGCACCGGTATCAAATACCCAGGAGCTACTACGAGCGCTGGTTAGGTACACATCAATAACATGTATATCACATATACCTTTGGTATTGCCGGCCTTCTTATCCGCTAAGTACTTGGGGCAGTTCCGCTTCCAGTGACCGTTTCCCTTGCAATAAAAGCACTCAGTCTCAGGCTTGGGTCCATTCTTTGTCTTCTTCCCGGCAGCTTGCTTACCGGGCGCGGCAACTCCCTTGCCGTCTTTCTTGAAGTTCTTCTTACCCTTGCCTTTCTTGAACTTAGTGGTTTTATTCACCATCAACACTTGATGTTCCTTTTTGATCTCCACCTCCGCTGATTTCAGCATTGAATATACCTCAGGAATGGTCTTTTCCATCCCCTGCATATTGAAGTTTATCACAAAGCTCTTGTAGCTAGGTGGGAGCAACTGAAGGATTCTGTCAACGACCGCATCATCCGGGAGATTAACTCCCAGCTGAGATAAGCGGTTGTGCAACCCAGACATTTTGAGTATGTGTTCGCTGACGGAACTATTCTCCTCCATCTTACAACTGTAGAACTTGTCGGAGACTTCATATCTCTCGACCCGGGCATGGGCTTGGAAAACCATTTTTAGCTCTTGGAACATCTCATATGCTCCGTGCTGCTCGAAACGCTTTTGGAGCCCCGGTTCTAAGCTGTAAAGCATGCCGCACTGAACCAGGGAGTAATCATCAACACGTGTTTGCCAGGCGTTCATAATGTCTTGGTTTGCTGGGACGGGTGCTTCACCTAGCGGTGCTTCAAGGACATATGCTTTCTTGGCAGCTATGAGGATGATCCTCAAGTTCCGGACCCAGTCCGTATAGTTGCTACCATCGTCTTTCAGCTTGGTTTTCTCTAGGAACGCGTTGAAGTTGAGGTTGACATTAGCGTGGGCCATTTGATCTACAAGACATATTGTAAAGATTTTAGACTAGGTTCATGATAATTAAGTTCATCTAATCAAATTATTAATGAACTCCCACTCAGACAGACATCCCTCTAGTCATCTAAGTGATACATGATCCGAGTCAACTAGGTCGTGTCCGATCATCACGTGAGACGGACTAGTCATCATCGGTGAGCATCTTCATGTTGATCGTATCTTCTATACGACTCATGTTCGACCTTTCGGTCTCTTGTGTTCCGAGGCCATGTCTGTACATGCTAGGCTCGTCAAGTCAACCTAAGTGTGTTGCATGTGTAAATCTGGCTTACACCCGTTGTATGCGAACGTTAGAACCTATCACACCCGATCATCACGTGGTGTTTCGGAACAACAAACCTTCACAACGGTGCATAGTTAGGGGAACACTTTCTTGAAATTTTAGCGAGGGATCATCTTATTTATGCTACCGTCGTTCTAAGCAAATAAGATGTAAAACATGATAAACATCACATGCAATCAAATAGTGACATGATATGGCCAATATCATTTTACTCCTTTTGATCTCCATCTTCGGGGCGCCATGATCATCATCGTCACCGGCATGACACCATGATCTCCATCATCGTGTCTTCATGAAGTTGTCTCGCCAACTATTACTTCTACTACTATGGCTAACGGTTAGCAATAAAGTAAAGTAATTACATGACGTTTCAGTTGACACGCAGGTCAATAAATTAAGACAACTCCTATGGCTCCTGCCGGTTGTCATACTCATCGACATGCAAGTCGTGGTTCCTATTACAAGAACGTGATCAATCTCATACATCACATATATCATTCATCACATTCTTCTGGCCATATCACATCACATGACACATGCTGCAAAAACAAGTTAGACGTCCTCTAATTGTTGTTGCAAATTTTTTACGTGGCTGCTATAGGTTTCTAGCAAGAACGTTTCTTACCTACGCCAAAACCACAACGTGATATGCCAATTTCTATTTACCCTTCATAAGGACCCTTTTCATCGAATCCGATCCGACTAAAGTGGGAGAGACAGACACCCGCTAGCCACCTTATGCAACTAGTGCATGTCAGTCGGTGGAACCTGTCTCACGTAAGCGTACGTGTAAGGTCGGTCCGGGCCGCTTCATCCCACGATGCCGCCGAATCAAAATAAGACTAGTAACGGCAAGTAAATTGACAAAATCGACGCCCACAACAACTTGTGTTCTACTCGTGCATAGAAACTACGCATAGACCTAGCTCATGATGCCACTGTTGGGGATCGTTGCAGAAATTAAAAAAATTCTACGCATCACCAAGATCAATCTATGGAGTTTACTAGCAACGAGAGGGGAGTGCATCTTCATACCGTTGAAGATCGCGAGACGGAAGCGTTGCAAGAACGCGGATGAGGGAGTCGTACTCGTAGTGATTCAGATCACGGTAGATTCCGATCCTAGCGCCGAACAACGGCACCTCCGCGTTCAACACACGTGCAGCCCAGTGACGTCTCCCGCACCTTGATCCAGCAAGGAGGAGGGAGAGGTTGAGGAAGAGGGCTCCAACAGCAGCACGACGGCGTGGTGGTGATGGAGTGGCAGTTCTCTGGCAGGGCTTCGCCAAGCTCACGCGGAGGAGGAGAGGTGTTGGGGAGGGGAGGGGCTGCGCCTTGGATGTGGTTCTGCAGCCCTCCCTCCACCCCTCTATTTATAGGGAGAAGGGGGAAGGGGGTCGGCCCCTCTAGATGAGATCTAGAGGGGGGGCGGCGGCCAAGGGGGAGGGGGATTGCCCCCCAAGCAAGGGGGGCGCCCCCCTTTAGGGTTCCCCCCCAACCCTAGGCGCATGGGTGTAACGCCCCGAGTCCGACGCTTCAGATGCCTTCCATGTTTTGCGTGGCCGCCGTGTGTTTCATTTGTATGTTGCATTTCTCATAGCGTCATGCGCATTGCATCTGCATGTTTTCTTAAAGCTTGCATCGTTCGTAGTTGCCGCTCCTCGCTTGCCTCCGTTGACCTTGTGACATGCCCTTTGTCGTTGTCGACCTTTCTCCGACCCCTCGTGTGTGTGTCCGAAACTGCCCCGAACTCGAACCGCTCAGTCATCACCGTTGCATTCAGATCATCTCCTAACATCTATAATACATCTCCGTTTTCTTATTTGGTCTTCCTAGCCTATTTATCCGGGACCGTTCGATTAAGATCGGAGGAACCAAATGCCCCTATCCAAAAATCCACTTGCTATATATATAGACCCCCTAACCTAACCTAGACAAACCACCTAATTTCTAGGGATCCTACCCTAGCGCCGCCGCCATCTTCCTCGGGATCCCCCCGATCCACCCACCTGCCCATCTCCTTCCGCGCCCAGCCACTGCTCTCCGTCGATCCATCCATCCAACCAGCAGCCACCCGCAAGGCCACCACCACCTCACCTCCCTTGACCTCCATCGCCCGTGCCGCCGGAGCAAGCTCCACCGGCGACTAGAGCCACCTCGTCTCGCGGCCTCCTCTGCTTCTCCTCGAGCCCGCAGCAACAGCCCAAGGCCGAGCAGCCCTGCGCCTATGGCCTCTCGCTCCTGCAACCGACGCCCGAGGCCTCTGCTTTCCCCTGCACCGCGTCGACCGCATCGAGCAGCACCTCGAGGCCGAGCAGCTCCTCCGTGCTAATCCGCCAGGCCAGCCTCCCGTCTCCTCCTTCCGTTCCCACTTTCCCTCGTCTCTCCTGTAACCCTCTTTCTCTCCCTTCGTTTCTCTCTCAGGGAGCACAGGACGCGTCGGCCACCATGGATTTTGCACCGGAGCTCCGTGCCCTTTGCTCGCCAGCGCCCCGCTTCGAGCCTCCTCTGCTTCGCGCCTCCCCGAGCGGCAGGGGCTCGTCCCCGAGCTCGACCTCGCCCTCCGCCTGGCCAAGTTCCGCGCCAAGCCTGCTTCCTCTCCAGCATCGCGCCCGCCGCTGCAAGCCCCTCGCTGCGCCGCATCTCCTCTGCAACGAACGGCAGCTGCAACCGCTGCAACCGCCACGCCGTTGACTGCATTAGCCAGATCCGCCGTCGCGCCGTCCCGGAATCCCGCAGCCGGCCGCCAGTGCCTTCTTCCTCTGCTTCTGCCTCGAGCAGGAGGAGGATGACCCTGCCTCGAGCGCACGCCTGTGCCCGAGCGAGGACCGCATCGCCGTTGACTGCGTCCCTGTTCATCTGGAGCCAGCGCCAGATCGCACCAAGCCCAGCCGCGCCAGGCCCAGCGGCCTCCTCCTCCACCGACCGGGCCAAGAGCCCATGGTGAGCCTCCCAGCCGCTGCCCTGTTCCAGATTCAGCCCAGCAGTGCTCCAGATTCGGCCCGCATCGTTTTTTCCGTTCTGGACGTTTTAGCTAATTATTCCAGAGAGTGCAGTTTTACAGAAAAACCCCTAGTGTTCATGCATCTAATAACTAATAAACCATGCATCATATGTAAATAATTTATATATGTAAAATGCTCAGAATTTCATCTAGTTTCATAATATGCAACTTTCATCCATGTTAAAAATGTTTAACTTGCTGTTTGCATTAATTTGCCTAAATGCCATGCTAAAATGCTTTATTTCATAACTAAATAACCGTAGCTCGGATTTGAATAAACTTTATATGTAAATGGGGTAGAAAAATGCATAGATTAACTTGGTGCACTTTATTTTGCTGTTTAACAACATTAAAATTGTGTTTATGGCAGAACAGTACCAAATCTAAAATATGCACATGAGGATTTTCCGGAATTGTTGTTTGTTGTTCCGGCCTCATTTAAACTTGCCTAAATAGTTAGCTTACTTATGCTTCACCCCTTGCCTTGTTTAATAACATTTAATATTGTTGGGTACATAAACAAGAGCGAACTAAATAACTTGAATGTGGTGTTTCGTCAATATGCAACTCGTTGCATATTGAGCTCCACTTAATTTGTAGTGTTGTTTGTTGCATTTTGCCATGCCATGCTCATTAAACCGGACATGCATCATACTTGTTTGTGCATCATGCCATGTTTATGTGATGGTTGTTTACTATGTTGTTTGCTTCTTTCCGGTTTGCTTCTCTTGTTAGCTTCGATTTCGTTCCGGAGTTGTGAGGATTTGTTCGACTACATCCGTTTGTCTTCTTCATGGACTCGTTCTTCTTCCTAGCGGGATTTCAGGCAAGATGACCATACCCTCGAAATCACTTCTTGCTTGCTAGTTGTTCGCTCTATTGCTATGCCGCGCTACCTACCACTTGCCATGTTCATGCCTCCCATATTGCCATGTCAAGCCTCTAACCCACCTTTCCTAGCAAACCGTTGTTCGGCTATGTTACCGCTTTTGCTCAGCCCCTCTTATAGCGTTGCTAGTTGCAGGTGAAGATGAAGTTTGTTCCAGGTTGGAACATGGATATGTTGGGATATCACAATATCTCTTATCTTAATTAATGCATCTATATACTTGGTAAAGGGTGGAAGGCTCGGCCTTATGCCTAGTGTTTTGTTCCACTCTTGCCGCCCTAGTTTCCGTCATACCGGTATTATGTTCCTTGAGTTTGCGTTCCTTACGCGGTTGGGTGATTTATGGGACCCCCTTGACAGTTCGCTTTGAATAAAACTCCTCCAGCAAGGCCCAACCTTGGTTTTACCATTTGCCTACCTAAGCCTTTTTCCCTTGGGTTCTGCAGACTCAAGGGTCATCTTTATTTTAACCCCCCCCCCCCGGGCCAGTGCTCCTCCGAGTGTTGGTCCAAACTAGAGCCCTTGGCAGCGCCACCTCGGGGAAACTTGAGGCCTGGTTTTAGTTGTACGGACTGCTCATCCGGTGTGCCCTGAGAACGAGATATGTGCAGCTCCTATCGGGATTTGTCGGCACATTCGGGTGGTCTTGCTGGTCTTGTTTTACCATTGTCGAAATGTCTTGTAAACCGGGATTCCGAGACTGATCGGGTCTTCCCGGGAGAAGGAATATCCTTCGTTGACCGTGAGAGCTTATGATGGGCTAAGTTGGGACACCCCTGCAGGGTATTATCTTTCGAAAGCCGTGCCCGCGGTTATGTGGCAGATGGGAATTTGTTAATGTCCGGTTGTAGAGAACTTGACACTTGACTTAATTAAAATACATCAACCGCGTGTGTAGCCGTGATGGTCTCTTTTCGGCGGAGTCCGGGAAGTGAACACGGTTTTTGGGTTATGTATGAACGTAAGTAGTTTCAGGATCACTTCTTGATCATTTCTAGCTTCGCGACCGTTGCGTTGCTCCTCTCCTCGCTCTTATTTGCGTATGTTAGCCACCATATATGCTTAGTGCTTGCTGCAGCTCCACCTCATTACCCCATCCTTCCTATAAGCTTAAATAGTCTTGATCTCGCGGGTGTGAGATTGCTGAGTCCTCGTGACTCACAGATACTACCAAAACAGTTGCAGGTGCCGACGATACCAGTGCAGGCGACGCAACCGAGCTCAAGTGGGAGTTCGACGAGGACCTTGGTCGTTACTATGTTTCTTTTCATGTTAATCAGTAGTGGTGCCCAGTTGGGACGATCAGGGATCTAGCAGTTGGGTTATCTTCTTTTCTTTTGGCTTTGACCATAGTCGGTCTATGTGTGTACTCTGATTGATGTATGATTTATTTATGTATTGTGTGAAGTGGCGATTGTAAGCCAACTCTTTATCCCATTCTTGTTCATTACATGGGATTGTGTGAAGATGACCCTTCTTGCGACAAACCACAATGCGGTTATGCCTCTAAGTCGTGCCTCGACACGTGGGAGATATAGCCGCATCGTGGGCGTTATAATGGGCCCTAGGGGGGATGGCGCCCAGCCCACTTAGGGGATGGTTCCCTTCCACATACAACCCATAGGGCCCTCCGGGGCAGGTGGACCCTCCCGGTGGACCCCCGAAACCCCCTTCGGTGGCCCCGGTACAATACCGGCATACCCCCGAACACTTCCGGTGACCGTATTGTGACGCCCAGATAATTAGGCTACAGTAATCCCCCGTTAATGTCGCCACGTCACCTTGGTTACTGTTCCTAATCTCGCGTTAGTTCGAAACCGATTCCAATTCAAATTCCAAAATCAAGCAAGAAAATAAAACTTTTCAAACATTAAAACTAAAATATTCCAGGTGTGACAAATAATACCTAGATAATAATGGTGGAGAAACCAACATCCTTAAAAATGTTTGAATGTCCTAAAATAAATAAAACAGTGGCAACTTAATTAATTAAATGCCTTTTATCATTTATAAAATATCAAACTATTTTAGTTAGGAGTGAAACTTTTTGTGGCAGTGGGTTAAACCATAACACTAATTTAGAAACTATATTCCTAATTTATAAAACTAAGATAAATAGAAAACAAAATATAAAACTACTAAACAGAAAATAAATAAGAGAAAATAGGAAAGAAAAAAAAGTAGAAGAAAGACCCCCCC
>NC_057811.1:314383253-314400438 GCF_018294505.1 Triticum aestivum
GCCCCCGACGCCGCTGGCCCCCGCCGTCGCCGGGCCACCACACCGCTCGTCGAACGCCTCCCCGCTGCGCCCCAATGACCACGCCTCGCCGCCCGGCGCTACCCAACGTCGTCTTCCCCGCGCCCTTGCCGCCCGGAACACCGCCTCGCCGGACTCCCTCCCCAACATCGTCGCCGTCCCGGCCGCTCCAAGCCTCCCCTGAGCCCGCTGCCACTCCCTACGGCTCCCCTGTGAGCTCCGCTACCCCCCTCTCTCCCTGGGCTCCGGTTCCTCTCCTGCTAGCTTCCCTGCTAGTACCGACCGCCGCCGTCCGCCATAGCTGCCGGGCTCGCGCACCCCGAGCTCCTCCGCCCGCACCGATGGTCCCCGCGTGCTCCTGGCACTCCTAGGGCCCCGTAGAGCCCCACATCTGGCCTTCCCGTGCCTCCCATAGCCGTGCCCGTGCAACCCCGAACTCCGGCCGCCGCTAAGCTCACCGCCGATGCCGTTTCCGGCCATATCCGGACGAACCACTACCACCATCCGGCGCGGATCGTCTTGGCCGTTCGAACGCGACCAAGCGCGCGTGAAACGGACCCCTGTGGCCGAATTCCGGCCACGGCCGAGGCTCGCCGCCGTGTACGGGCTCGCCGGAGTGCCCTCCCGCCGGCGTCCGACGTGGCGCCTGGGGCCCACCCCCAGGGTCACTGACCAGCGGGCCCCTGGGCCCCACCTTTGACCCGTTGACTTCGGTCGATGCTGACTGGGCCAATCCCAGCAGCTGACATGCGGGGCCCACCAATAAAACCTTTTAAAAAGATAAATAAAAATACTAATTAATCAGCTAGTTAAATTAGTTAGTTAAACTAATCCCTAATCAGACACTAACTAGTAGGGCCCACAATCTAATTAAGTTTTTTTAGTTTAAATTAACCCAGTTAATTAGCTACAGAGGCTGACATGTGGGCCCCCACATGTCAGGGTGACATGGTCAGCGCACAGTTGACTGCTGATTTCACACATACGACATGCTGACGTCACCATTACTGTTTTGGATAATTCGAATTTAATTTAATAAATAAATTCCAGAAATTCAAATAATCTTTGAAAATTCATATCTTTTAAACCATAACTCGGATGAAAATGTTTTCTACATGAAAGTTGCTCAGAACGACGAGACGAATCCGGATACGCAGCCCGTTCGTCCGCCACACCTCCCTAACCTTTCGAACTCGCAACATTCCCCCTCCGTTTCATCTGTCCAAAAATGCCTAACTCCGGGAAAACTTTCCGGATATTATCCCCCTTCGCCAGTATCGTGTAGCACTGCGTTAGAACACTCCTATCGCTGCGCTTTGCCATGTTATGTCTTGTTATGCACTTGCTTGCTATGTATTTACTGTTTCTTCCCCCTCTTCTCTCCGGTAGACCCCGAGACTACCGGCGACCCCCAGTTCGACTACGGTGATGACGACCCTTCCTTCTTGCCAGAGCAACCAGGCAAGCCCCCCCTTGATCACCAGATATCGCCTATTCTTCTCTATACTGCTTGCATTAGAGTAGTGTAGCATGTTACTGCTTTCCGTTAATCCTATACTGATGCATAGCCTGCCCTTGCCTCTACTGTTGTTACCCTTACCTGCTATCCTACTGCCTAGTATAGGATGCTAGTGTTCCATCAGTGGCCCTACACTCTTGTCCGTCTGCCATGTTATACTACTGGGCCGTGATCACTTCGGGAGGTGATCATGGGTATATACTATATACATTATATACATGACACATGTGGTGACTAAAGTCGGGTCGGCTCGAGGAGTACCCGCAAGTGATTCTGATGAGGGGGCTGAAAGGACAGGTGGCTCCACCCCGGTAGAGGTGGGCCTGGGTTCTTGACGGCCCCCGACTGTTACTTTATGGCGGAGCGACAGGGCAGGTTGAGACCACCTAGGAGAGAGGTGGGCCTGGCCCTGGTCGGCGTTCGCGGATACATAACACGCTTAACGAGTTCTTGGTATTTGATCCGAGTCTGGCCATTTGGTCTATACGCACTAACCATCTACGCGGGAGTAGTTATGGGTATCCCGGCGTCGTGGTATCAGCCGAAGCCTTCGTGGCGTCGGCGACTGAGTGGCGCGCGCCGGATTGGACTGGAACGCCACTAGGCTAGGTCTGCTTCCGGCCGCGTACGCAACGTGCAGGTGTGCATAGGGCGATGGGCCCAGACCCCTGCGCGCATAGGGTTAGACCGGCGTGCTGACCTCTCTGTTGTGCTTAGGTGGGGCTGCGACGTGTTGATCTTCCGAGGCCGGGCATGACCCAGAAAAGTGTGTCCGGCCAAATGGGATCGAGCGTGTTGGGTTATGTGGTGCACCCCTGCAGGGAAGTTTATCTATTCGAATAGCCGTGTCCCTCGGTAAAAGGACGACCCGGAGTTGTACCTTGACCTTATGACAACTAGAACCGGATACTTAATAAAATACACCCTTCCAAGTGCCAGATACAACCCGGTGATCGCTCTCTAACAGGGCGACGAGGAGGGGATCGCCGGGTAGGATTATGCTATGCGATGCTTGGAGGACTTCAATCTACTCTCTTCTACATGCTGCAAGATGGAGGCTCCCAGAAGCGTAGTCTTCGACATGATTAGCTATCCCCCTCTTATTCTGGCATTCTGCAGTTCAGTCCACTGATATGGCCCTTTACACATGTATCCATGCATATGTAGTGTAGCTCCTTGCTTGCGAGTACTTTGGATGAGTACTCACGGTTGCTTTTCTCCCTCTTTTCCCCTTTCTATACCTGGTTGTCGCAACCAGATGCTGGAGTCCAGGAGCTAGAGATCCCGAGGATGATTCTACATGGAGTTCGGCTTCGAGGAGTAGTTAGGAGGTCCCAGGCAGGAGGCCTTGCCTTTTCGATCGTTGCTACTTTTGTGCTAGCCTTCTTAAGGCAAACTTGTTTAACTTATGTCTGTACTCAGATATTGTTGCTTCCGCTGACTCGTCTATGATCGAGCACTTGTATTCGAGCCCTCGAGGCCCCTGGCTTGTATTATGATGCTGGTATGACTTATTTATGTTTTAGAGTTGTGTTGTGATATCTTCCCGTGAGTCCCTAATCTTGATCGTACACATTGCGTGTATGATTAGTGTACGGTCGAATCGGGGGTGTCACAACCGTATGATGACTTCCCATATATAAATCTTCACCTCCAGACCATTCCAGAACTCCTCATAACGTCCGGGATCTCATCCGGGACTCCGAACAACATTCGGTAATCACATACAAATCTTCCTTATAACCCTAGCGTCATCGAACCTTAAGTGTGTAGACCCTACGGGTTCGGGAATCATGCAGACATGACCGAGACCGCTCTCTAGCCAATAACCAACAGCGGGATCTGGATACCCATGTTGGCTCCCACACGTTCCACGATGATCTCATCGGATGAACCACGATGTCGAGGATTCAAGCAATCCCGTACACAATTCCCTTTGTCAATCGGTATGTTACTTGCCCGAGATTCGATCGTCGGTATCCCAATACCTCGTTCAATCTCGTTACCGGCAAGTCACTTTACTCGTTCCGTAATGCATGATCCCGTGACTAACTACTTAGTCACATATTTAGCTCATTATGATGATGCATTACCGAGTGGGCCCAGAGATACCTCTCCGTCATACGGAGTGACAAATCCCAGTCTCGATCCGTGCCAACCTAACAGACACTTTCGGAGATACCTGTAGTGCACCTTTATAGCCACCCAGTTACGTTGTGACGTTTGGTACACCCAAAGCATTCCTACGGTATCCGGGAGTTGCATGATCTCATGGTCTAAGGAAATGATACTTGACATTAGAAAAGCTTTAGCAAACGAACTACACGATCTAGTGCTATGCTTAGGATTGGGTCTTGTCCATCACATCATTCTCCTAATGATGTGATCCCGTTATCAATGACATCCAATGTCCATGGTCAGGAAACCGTAACCATCTATTGATCAACGAGCTATTCAACTAGAGGCTCACTAGGGACATGTTATGGTCTATGTGTTCACACATGTATTATGATTTCCGGATAACACAATTATAGTATGAACAATAGACAATTATCATGAACAAGGAAATATAATAATAACCATTTTATTATTGCCTCTAGGGCATATTTCCAACATATTTATCCAGCCTAAATACTCACATATATCAGCCATGAGTGGAAGTAGTTGACAACAAACTATGATCCTAGAAAGTACGACTAAAAATTTGTCTATCAATGTAAAAACAAAAACACATTTGTAGATCAGCAAACAGAGGAGATGCCAACAGTGAAGTAAAACTTCATCAAGAATCATATTTTCAGAAGAGAACAAATAGTGCAGACCTTGCAGTATAACTGTAAAAAGTATTGCTAGGATGGCCTAAAGACAGTAAAAGCCTAAAACTTGCCAATTGTAAACAAACACAAAGTAACAGAAGTAGTTGTACAACTCCCAGATCTCTGGAACAATTTTCGCTTCGTTATATTTTCGCTTCGGAAATATAGTCAAATCCTCACTTCTAGCAGCGCATATAACCATATCACTGAGATAGCGAGGGAAATGGCGGGCAAAGGAGGGAGCTCAGCAAGAGGAGGAAAGGGGGGAACTCACCTTGGCCTTGGACTGCTGGTTGCTGCCATGGAAGAGCTCTGAACCATGGAGCAGTCACGTAATTAGTACCCAAAATAGATATTCTAGATGAAGATTCTGCAAGTGCACTTGCCTTGTCCAAGTCCAATGCTTTATGGCTCTGAATTCCGACGGTAGACCAAGTTCCATCAACCTCCATAATAACCAAATCACTGAATCCGCTATCTATCTTATGGTCGTTTTCCAATATTTTTGGCTCCTTGTTCTCACACATCTATACTATTATTAGAACACCCAAACAGATGTACACGGAACAATTAGAACCCTCTGATCTAATCCAATTACTCAAATCTAAGAGTCCATATGAATTCGATGGTCTGCCAGCCAATCAAACGGTTCAGATTCGATGTTCTGCCAGGGCAGACGACGATCAATCTGACCGGGCCGGATGGATCGTCCCAACAAACCGTTAATCCCGCGCAGCAATCCTTCGTCTCACACCCACGCACGCCGCATCTTCCCCACTAACTCCGCCGGTTATGCAGGCGAATATGCGGCCATCAGATCCGTCCCTGGATGTCACCGCCCCACGCCGTTGGCACAGGCTCCCCATCCCGTCGCTGGATGGAGGATGCCGCTGGAGGCGGCCGTGCCAACGACGAGCGTAGGACGCGGGCGGACCTCCCTCACCCTGCCTTGCCGCCCCTCCGGCCCTCATCATCCTCGTGCTTCTCCCGCACCGGCGTCTCCCCGCCGCCTCGGCACCTTCCGTAGCAGGCGAGGACCGGAGCCGAGAATGAGGCGTCCGCACGCGACTATCTCTCCCTTCGAGCGCCTTCGACGCGCCCCCGACTGTTGCCGCCAACTTTACTGGAAGCTCCACGATGATCCAGGTAATCCCCAAGCAAACCATTGTCTGCTCACGATTTCAGAAGAGAAGTGGGGGAGTGTATTCATGTGATGAGTAAGAAGATAAACTTGTGTGGTTCAGTCACCGGATCAACTGTTAGATGCCCAGAAGGTACTGTTAGTGTGTTACTACACCTGAAATTACAACTCAGCTAGCAGCTTCCTTCACAGTGAGCAGGAGAAGCTCACCGCCGAGGCTGGGTTCAGAACTACAGATAGGTAGGTAGATGGATGAGAATTAGATACCCTTTTCCTTTTTCTCCTGTTTATCTAGATCGGCTGATCACCAAGGCATGTAGCTGTTTGTAACTAATATTGGAAGTGCAAAGCATTCTCACATAGATAATAGAAAATGGTAGTAATCCGCTCAGGGAGTGATTCTCTCTAATTCATGGGAGCACCCACAGGGCTGTAATCGCCGTGAAGATTCAGCAGTTCGCTCTCACTAATTCAGGGCGCGTCGAAGGCACCGCGACGGCAGGCCAGTTGCATTATTTCTTGCCTGATATTTTTATTTATTGTTGCAGACTGGGGTAGGATGCCGAAGATGTAGAGGTTGTTGCTCCAGTGACGCTGGAGCCCATTCAAAGGAAGAGAATATGCGTGTTTTTCCTCCTAACCATTTGAGTAGTGTTCTGTGCAATTTATGCACATTTTGAAAATTTAGTTATAGACGTCGGATTTATCTCCAATCATCTATTGTGCCGTATCTTCTACAATCTTTCATATTTTAGCATGAATTTTTGAAAATGCGTGTTAGAAAGCTTGTATATCATACATGGACTGGAAAGCATACATGTGCTATTTTCTTTTGATTATCTCCTTTCAGACTGTTCGGGGTTTCTTGATCATAATACTTTGTTCTTGATACCTCTTTGGGTCTTAGAGAATTCAGAATAAGTTCTTACAACAATCATTACTGGATAAATCATGTATGATACCATGCTTGCACCCTTATTTGCAGCTGTATTTCAGGTTGTTGGCACAATCAGGTTAGTTTGTTTTTTCTGCTTTTTGGTTAGCACTGATGATAATTTGAACCTGTCAGACGGGGAAAGATATGCCCATTACGAGTGCATCTTGATTCAGTTTGAGGAGAAAGAGTAGTTATTTCAGCTTGTGGCATGTGTCCACACTTGTTAACCAATTAACCCTTTTCCATTTGTGTCTTAAAAGTACTTTTGTTAACATTTGCAACCTAACAGAGGATCTACTTTTGCTAATAGTGGTCAAATAAAAGAGGATCCAGAGTTCCAGGCTCTGTGTTGTACAGAATTATTCTTTGCCAACAATAGTTTTGCTAAGTCTCTCTTGCCTCTCAGTGTTACTACAGAGATGTTAGAAACACAAGGAATGATTAACGATGAAAGAACCACATATAGATCTGTGATTTCTCCAGTGGCCAATAATTCAACTGCATGGTTTAGGAACCACAAATAGCTTTGGGTATTTTCTTTGTACGCATTAATAATTTAATATTATATATTGAGAACTGAAATAAATATTTTACGTCATATTTATTTAAAACTTTTCGTATTAATAGTGCAATGCATAGATTTATTTTTCTATGTTTTTATGTTTATTTCCCACTAGACTGAGAATATTGATTATACCAGACAAGTAGTCATTGTTGCTTTGATTCAGAATGAGAAACATTAATTTTCTGAATCATTGGTACAATTAGTTCACACCAAACTATTCAAAGGTACTGTACCTCATGTTGGTGAAGATGGCAGATTTCAAACATGGTGGCGAACAAAGGTTTATATTGCAGGCGCCTCTGATTTCGTAAGTTCTTAACAATTTAATGATCATACAATATATAAGAATGCAAGGCCCTTCAGTTTTCTACTACCTCGACGGTAATTGAGATGACAAGGAAATACACGGGGAAGCAGATAACTTGGATCATACAATGTCACAAATTGTGTTGGCCAATGTACTTTGCGGCTCAGACAAGGACCTTTATATGCACAGCACAATTTTGTGACAGTAGTCTTTTTAAGAAAAATGACCCTATGAACATACTTATCATTAGTTGTTTCCTCATAGTGGGAACTTTCTATCCAGCTAAACTGGAGCATCAGGTAGCTATCACACACATCCTTTTGAGAACAAGAACACATTTATTTATATATTTGTCTTGTTTTCTGTTTGTGCTTGCAGGAAAACAGTCTAGCTACTAGAGATTTGAGCTGAAGCACAAGCCTTTCCTCTTGGAATTGATTTAGAACCCAAGGGAGGAGTTCCTATCATCAATGCTAGCTGTACATTCAAATGCATATGCTTGTGAGCTCTGCTCTCTAAACACCCTAAAGATAATAGATGTTATTTTGTACCCTTAACAGGTCTCCCATATGGTAATTGTCTTTATAAAGCACCCTATGATATTTCTAGAAAGTAAGGTCATGTAGAAAAATGGAGCGCTCCATCTTTGGTTATTCTCTACTCAGGTGTTTATTGCAGTGTGTGTCCTTTTTTATCTTTCAGTAAAGTGCAAATTGGTACCTCTAAAAGAAGCTCCTTTTTGTGAAAATTGTTATTTCCTTATGGTGACCATTTCCATACGAACTACTATTGTTTGCTTGCCGTTTTTCTGTTGCATCATGTCCATTCCACAACCTTTATATGGAATCCCGAAGGTAGTTGAATCCCGAAGGCCTTACTATGCATTTCATCTTCTGATGGTAGAATTTTTTTGCGCTTGAACATTTTAATAAGTTGCTCAAGCCTTCTGAATTAACTTCATTTTAATAAGTTGTATGCGGTGATTTAACTGTCTATGCCCCTCAGGTTTGAGAAGAAGCACATCCCATTACTATTACATGGCAAAAGCGGCTGCATGGCAAGGAGAAAGTCGCAACTCCGCCATGGACTTATGTGGCGATGGGAGTAGAGAGATGGCAATGCATGCTGGTAGTGCTATAAGGCCACGCCAGGGTTTGTGTCATTGCCGGGTACCGGTATGTTTCTACCATTGGCCCTTGTAGATCCCTTTAGTGAAAGGGCTGTGGTTATTAGAATAGAGATCGTGCCTTGCACGTGCAAGTTTGGTAGAGACGTGCATTGCACGTGCACGTTTACTAGTTATTTGTTACAGTCATCTATCTTTTCAACAGCCACTGCCTGCAAAACAAAACGGTCACATTAGTTGCCCTATCAGTTAATATTGAGACAGATTTACATGCATGCTCACCTCATGCATGTCCAAAGTTGTGCAGTTATCTACTCCTTGACCGCTAATTAGAAACTGGAATCTGGTGACAGATGAGACAACCAAATTAATCTAGCATTTAAGAATGGCGCTTTGATTCACAGAACTGCAACCACAATAGGCATAAATCTCCACTCTCTTTGTAACTAACCACCTGACATGTCTACAACCTATCCCCCCTCTCTCCATCAAAATCGCCAACCAAAAAGCTAACAATGGTGGTTTGATTACCATGCCATGCATAGTCCCTGCAATTATCTATAACCAGTCATGTGATTTGTTTAATCCTTAAGCTAAAGGCCTAAACCAAGGATTAACCCAGACTAACAAACAGATCAGGCAATTAATTTATCTAGACAAATTTCAATAACACGAGCCAATGCCAAACCCGCAGCCACCGAACAAAATAAGAAATGCAACAAAAAATCGTCCGAGGAATCTAGCAATGCCGCACTGTCTCCCGCATAGCAACAAAAAACCGAGGGGGTCCAACCAGACCTAATAAATCCAAAGGATTCTAACAAGATTCAGGCAGCCCATACATCCAAACACCCCCAAGACCCATCCATAACAACCTACCTACATCTATTCACTCTAGTAGAGGAAAAATGCAGAAAAGAAGAACATAATAACTCACCGAGGACAGTGGAGAGGAGAGTGGGACGGGAGGGCGGGTTCGCAGTCGCACGATGGGGTGGCGGCTAGGGTGGAAGGGGAGGGGGCGGCAGCGGAGATGCAACAAGGCTGGGACGGTTCTTGGCGCCAGATCGATCCACCGAAGCACGTTGGTGGCGTCAACCATTGGAGCTCATCGGCGTCGCCCAAGGCGCGGCTTGTTGCGACGGCGGTGGCGTGCTCCGCCTGGACTTCTCTAGCCTCACCCCCAAGAGCCCGACCGTCGCCGCTACTGATGGCTCCGCCGCCCTTCATGGTCGCGAGGAGCTAGCACAAGGGACGGCCAGGAGGAGCAGGGAGGCGCAGAGGAGCGGCGGCAGCTCGGGCCGGAGAGAAGGAGGGGAGCGAGAGCGACGGCTGCGTGAGAGATGCGAGGGAGAGAGAGAAGTGAGGGAGGGTGAAAAAACCCTAGCCGTCTCACCCGATTGGGGATGAGTATGCGAACCAGGGAAAGCCATCTGGCGTCGGGTATGCGAGAAGTCGAAAATGCCCTCGGCGGGCGACGAGAATTTCGGCGGTGGCAACGAGATCTTTACCGCTCGAAGCGCCGACGGGATGCACGGGACGCGCCACACACACAGAGAATGACACGCGAGGCCCACCACGCGGGCTACCCCACAAGTCAGCGAGACCCAGCCGGGAACCAGGGAGTGAGCGACAGCGCGGGGAGGCAGTAACTATTCATTGTAGCAGTAGCACCGGGTCGATCCGACGGCTGAGGTCGTCCAGGAGCAAGATCCTACGGTCCAAAACGCATCAAGTAAACGATCCGACGGCCAATAATCGCTGAGCTATGAGAACGCGTATGTTCTCCCAACTAACATAGTTCTGGATGGGCGCTCCGGGAGGAGGTGTGCGGGACGGCACAACCTTCCTCTCGCTTCGTTCCATTTTCAGCTTTCATTTTCGCTGGCTCGGCACGCATACGGCCCCTAATCCATTTGATTAAGATATTTCGCGGTTAGTTAGTCCACGCACTGCACTAGCAGGACCCGCAAAGCCAAAAGCGTTTCTGTAGATATTTTCCTCCGGTCAGCGACCGCCAGCCTGGTCCCCAACCAGCCAAGCGGCTCGCTCTCTCCGTAGGCTCGAGCCTCAGCCGCCGTCGCTCTCACGGCGGCCGCTCGTGTCGCCACGACGCGACACGCGGCCCCACTGCGCGCGGCCGAGATCGCGCGCGCGCGTGCGCTGCGGCTTCCGGCTCAGCCCGGAGCCGTGACCCGCCGAGCGGCTCCGTTTACTATTCCAACCCGCCGGCGTGGTTTGGCTTTTGCCCTTGCGGAGCCGGGCGGGCCGCGTGTTCCCCCACCCCATAGTGAAAAGCGAGGAAAAAAGGCGACGGAAATATCTCAAAGAGTGGACATCCCACCGTCGCAGACCAGCCACCGCCCCGAATAGTTTAGCATACCACCAGATAATGGAGCGGGGCGGACTGCGACGGGCGGAGGCACCCGCCGCCGGGCGCGGCCGCCGTTCCTAGTACAGGTCACTGCCGACAGGCCGCAATCCGTCGTCCTCCGGCCGCGGGAACTCGCCGGGAGCCGAGTTGATTGGGGGGTGCCAGCGGCCGCATGCATGGAGGAGGAGGCGTCCGCAGATCCAACAGCCGCCTCGTCCTCCTGCGTCTAACCTCTCTGGCTGCGGGCTCTGCTGATTCGTCCTAACGCGCGCACGGGTGACTGCCTGGGACTTGGGTATGGTGGGCGCCGGCGAGGGGGTTCGCGCTGGCGGCAGCGGCGCCGGGGTAGGGGCAGGGGCAGGGGCAGGGCAGCCGTTCGTTGACCGGAGCAAGGTGAGGATCCTCCTCTGCGACAGCGACCCAGACAGCTCACAGGATGTGCTTCGCCTCCTCTGCAACTGCTCCTACCAAGGTCAGTTCACCTTAGGCTTGTTATTAATCATGTGTTTGCTGCTTGCCGTTGGCCTTATTATTACCAGTACAACTAGTATCACCATTTTCTCTTCTAATGATGTCTCTGGTGCTCGGTGCTGCTGCTTTATTTTTCCAGTGACCTGCGCCAAGTCTCCACGGCAGGTGATCAACGTGCTCAACTGCGAGGGCGCTGAGATAGACATCATCCTGGCCGAGGTCGATCTGCCAGTTTCGAAGTGCTTCAAGATGCTCAAGTACATTGGCAGGAACAAGGAGCTGCGCCATATCCCCATCATCAGTAAGCTGTCTCCCAGTTTCCATAGTTCTGTCCAATTCATGCGCCATGCTTGTAGTGATGATATTCGTACGGGCGCAAATACGCAGTGATGTCCAACAGAGACGAGGTTTCTGTCGTTGTCAAGTGCTTGCGGCTCGGGGCAGCAGAGTACCTGGTCAAGCCGCTTCGCATGAATGAGCTGTTGAATCTCTGGACCCATGTGTGGCGAAGGAGACGGATGGTAAATCGCAATCTGTTTTTTCATCTTCACTAGTAGTGTCAAAAGAATGCTCTAAGCTGGTATGCCTGTGGTCATTGCTGTACTGTTTATGAATTATTCTTAAGTTGAATGTTGGTGTTGGCAGCTTGGTTTGGCCGAGAAAAACTTCTTCATTGACAATCTTGAGTTAGTGCTGTCGGAACCTAGTGATGCCAATACCAATAGCACCACACTCCTTTCGGACGAGACAGATGATAAGCCAAAAGGAAATAGAAATCATGAAACAAATACCTCGAGTCAACATGAATATGAGGTAATCAACTAATTTATCTGTATGTAGGAAGTTCTACAACTGTCCTATGATTGGTTTTCTCTTTCTTTCTCTGTAGTATCTTCCAAAATTTATGTTGCCGCAAATATGTGCATTTTACAACATGCTGTACGATGATGAGATGCTCATTGCTGTGCATTACCTTACTTATTAAACCCTTGCTTTTCTTATCATCACCAGTCTCCTGCTGTGGACCCTCCAAAAACAGACCAATTGGAAAATTTACCTAGCATTGCGGAAGATGATGATAAAGCATGTAAGTGTCTTCAGTCTGACCTTTGTTTTCCTCTTCAGCTGTTTTTGTTTTGTCCCCTCTCATACGACCTACTCATTCATAGTTCTCGGACAGTTTCTAAAGCTTATCTTTTATCAGCATCTCCAGGAGGAATGTTTTCACGCCCAATAAAGACTAATTTGAGGATAGCTGAGTCGTCTGCATTTCTAGCATATGTTAAATCAAGCACTCCAGCAAACAACCCATTGGATAATGAACTACAGAGAGAGGGTAATCAGATAGACGTTATGGATCACCAGGGTAATTTCTCTGGTGCGACCGACAGAATCGACACTAATGGTAAAATAAATATTCAGGATGAAAAAGCTTTTGAGACGCCTATGCAGTATCCTTTGGTATGCTTTTCTTCCTCTAACTTGCATCTGGAGCAAAGGAATGAGGGCCAGCAAGATGTTTCAGGAAACCCTCCTGTGTATCATTACCCATTTTATTATCCAGGGATGGTAGAGCATGGCATGACACTTCATTCAGTTCAAAGTTTCCAAGGAAACATAAACACTGCTCAAGCTCATACACCACCAACAATGCTCCATCAATACAATGTTTATCACCAATCCCATGGTGCATCGATGCAATCGTATCAGTATAGTCCTGCTGGTATGAATGTGCATTCAAGTCATTTGTCAACACAGAATGTGTGGTCGTCGGTATCGAGCACACCAATTCTCGAGGAAAGACATAGTCGATCTGGCAGGAGAGCTGCAGCACTTGCAAAATTCAGGCAGAAAAGGAAGGACCGCTGTTTTGACAAGAAGGTGAGGTATGTTAATCGGAAGAAAGTTGCTGAAACAAGGCCGAGGGTGCGGGGTCAGTTTGTTAGGCAGGCAAGCAACACAGATATAATTAGCACTGGTGATGATATTTCTGAATACGAAGACGATGATCCATCCTCCAGGGACGTTGAGTTGGTTTCTTCACCAGAGTAGCTGAAAGGTCGTATTATATGTGGGAGTGAGGATGATCATTGCTTACTTTGCAACTCGGTACACAAATGCAATGCATTATTCCTGCTAATAGCAATGCATCATTTTGCTTTCACAATACATCCTCAACCCCCAACCCCTCAAAAGAACTTCTGGCATATGTATGGATATTATTGTGGACATTTTGAGCAATTGTATTTTGACAATGTAAGTTAGTATCACTAGTCAGTGATACACATGGCATTGTGACAAACTCTATGACCTCTTTGTCTCTGCGCTTGTCTAGTTTCATTGTCTCTGTTATTTAATACACATAGTATTTGTTTTCACCAAATGCAAGTTGAAGAGCACCATCCAAATTTGCCTAGCGGCAATGATTCTTGTATAGGGGTTGTTTGCTATTGCCTGTGCATTTTAGGCGAAAGTTGCAAAATTGGAAATTGCGGTTGTCTGCTACCTTGCCAGTCGCCCCTTACGTAAGCTGGTATTAAACATGAACACACATCATGATTCCTCATTAACAGGCAAGGTGAGGATGTCAGCCCCATTTGCGAATAAAAAGAAGCATAGTGTTATCTTCTCTAGCTCATACAATAGGTATTAAGTTCAACTGGGTTAGCATGCAATTTCAGTTCAGTTCGTAGATGCTACAACTGAAAGTTCAGACAGTCCATTAAGATGACTGGCATAAACTACTTAGTTCAATAAATAAATATTTTTTACTTCGCCGCTTCAGGCCCAGAAAAACACACATCGACAGTTGGTCCCCTAGTGCTTATGTTTTTGATAAGTTAGAAACAGGGGACTTTTTCACTGTTCTAACCCGTTTGCTGAAGTTTAGCACGATTGACCCATGTTTGAAAGTTTTTTCGGATCTGACCCATTTCAAAACGCCAACAACCATGGCGTCGTGCTTGCACTGAAAACGCCATGAACCTCGGCGTCTAGCTCTGGCCCACCTCCTGGTCAGCCCAATTGACCGTTCGACATGGCAAATTTCATCGGTTAGCCTGATGACAATCATATAAGACAGTATATATTTATACAGTCAGTGATGATAAGTCTCGCTGCAGGGCCATGTGCCAACTTGCTGGACTTTGGTACGCATGTGTTATCTTCTCTGGTTAAAAATCATATACGCACATAGTAGCTATGTAGACGCCATGGTCTTTGGCGTCTAGGGTCGGGGCAAAATTTGCCACATCGCACAGCTGAGCAGGGTGTGTGTCAGGCCAGACGCCGGGGTTTGAGGCGTCTTCAGTGCAAGCAAGATGTGTCAGGCCAGGCGCCGGGGTTTGAGGCGTCTTCAGTGCAAGCAAGACGCCACAGTTGATGACGTTTCAAAATGGGTCAGATCCGAAAAAACTTTTAAACACGGGTCAAATCGTGCTAAACTTAAGCAAATGGGTCAGAATAGTGAAAAAGTCCGAAACAGGCAGTCGGCTACGTGTGGTTGTATAGGGGGGAGCTCTTTCAACCAAGCAAATTTAGCAGTGTTTTCTGCAGTGGCACTGCCGTTCGTCAAAATAGAAAAGAGAAGATGATAACAATAATCTTTGAACAAACAATAACTACAAATAACAAGTTTCAGATTTTAACTCCAACGTTACCAAGTTGTGAATGAGAAACTGGACAAATTTCAACTCCAATACAAATGATTTTCAGTCAGCGAACATCTTGAAAAGATAAAGAATGAGAATGCGAAAAAAAATCCACCTGCCCATGAACTTTCATCGCTAAGAGGCGCTGGGGTGGCAACAGCAGCTGATCGCTTGGAGCAAAGAAGACGGGCAGCTCAACACCATCAGAAGCTGTTCGTGTGAAGATCACAAATTAGCAATTTCGCTGAGCATACATATTCAGCAGAATAGCTAAACAAGAAAATCCACTCCTTGTAGCACAGGAAAAAAAAAAGCTACTAGTCTGATTCTCATTTCAGTAGCTAATCATGCAAAAGTAGCAGTTCAAACTTCAGGGCAAGGTAGATCCCAAATGATTTAGTCACACAGAGAGCACATAGTACAAAAGAGTACGATCCATCGTATAGCATAACATTACATTTAGAGGTACTGCAATAACAAGCAAGATAAGTAGCGGTGATGATTCTCTCTTCACATAGCTAATCTACACTCCAAACAGCATTCAGCAAAGAAAACAGATCTCTTAGGAGGACCCATCCAGTGCTTCAGTACTTTTGTGCTGGCTGTTGGGTTGGCAGCAATCCAAACCTCTTCTTCAACAGGTAACGCTGACGGGCGTACTTGTCATCCGGGGAGAAACGAGCTGTATCACAAGCAATTATGTAAGTACCATTCTTTTGCGTCAGAATACTCATAGATGTTCAACACAAGAAAACTAAAATACGGATATCACAACTCAGCTACATTCTACAGGACATGGCAGAACGGCACTTATAAGAGGACCCTTAGATGTACAGAGTTAATTTACTGTTGATATGTCAACAATAAATACAGTACAAATGTTCAACTGAAGAAAACCAAGATATCACAACTCATCTACAGGTTAAACGGACATATTATATAAGTGCTTCTAAGAGGAGCGCTCAGCACCCAAGAACATATGATTTGAGGTATTCTACAAATATCTACCAAACACCTGGGTGCTCAAGGCAAGTAGGATGGGCAATTTCTGGACTCTTTTACTTTTCAGAATAAACCATAATAGAAATGCATAGGAAGTAAATCTTCCAGCACGAATGGGTTGAAAACAGAACAATTTCAGATTGGAACTTCAATTCTTACATCAATTATAATTTTAGTAATAAAACATTGCTAAATAACAAAGCAACATCAGCTGATGGTACCCCGCAATGCTCTCTAAGCATCTGTTCCTTGTTCCAACACTCAAAACAATAATACAAAGCAGGTCATGCAAGCTGAAAATTTGATTAGATGCTGTAGCAATGTTCCCAGCATGAATTCAGCATTTTATTGATGTGTAACCCTTGGATAACTTATCGTACAATGGATACAAATGTCTCTTCGCAAGCAAGAACTTCGTTCTCCTAAAAGACCAAGACCAACACAGAAACACCTAAAGTTTCTCCAAAAAGTAAAAGTGTAGATCATGCCTACGCGTCCAATGTGAGAACAAGCAGCCTGGTGCTGCAACCGGACATAACAAACAGGGACATGGCACCGAGAAGGGGACGCTTATCAGACATGTGTGCCCTCTTTTACAGTACATGAAGACGCTGGCATACGATGTCCAAACTCTAACGAAGGCAGGTAATCAGGGAAAGGAAGTTGGTATACCTGGGTGGGCAGACTGCGTCGGCACACCGAGAGGGGATTCCTTCTGCAGTACAAGGAGCGAGAAAAGCATCAGCACGGGGTCACAAATACAAATCATCACATCACCGAGTAAGCGCGAGGGAAAAAGATTATCCGACCTTGGTGGTGTACACCTTGACGCCCTTCTCGTTGATGTAGTACTGGAGATACATCTTGGTTCAAGGCGCCGGAATCAACCTTGAAAAATCCGACGGAGCGGAAGCAACCGTATCAGTGAGACCGTCGAGAAGTGCAATCGCTGATGGAGTCGGGGGGCGGGATTGGGGTGGGGAGAGAAGAGAGAAGAGAAATTACCAGGAGACTGGCGGAGGCGGAGGCGGAGGCGGCGGCGGCGGGCGGGAGAAGAAGCGGCGGGGAGGAGGGCTGCACGGGTATCTAGCGGCTAGGGTTTGTGGGAAGCAAGGGTATAAGAGGAGGAAAAGGATTGCAACTGGTAAGTGGGACCGGAATTGAGGGGTGCTGGTGTGGTAGGACCACGAGGCAGCGATGTTTTTCCTTTCGTGAACCTTTTTTTCTCTGAGACAATCCTGAAGCTACTACTACATGAC
>NC_057811.1:314400651-314402698 GCF_018294505.1 Triticum aestivum
GTATTTATTAGAGCATTTCCAACAGCTGTCCAACACTCCACGCGTTAAAAATTACTCTGTCGCGTGTCCATCGCCTGGTTTGACACGGCGGGCAGCGCTGGCTCCAGCAGCCGCGCTAAAATGCAGCGCACACGACTTTCGCACAAACAACGTATACATTCCAAACACAAGCAAAAAGATCAAACATAAATAAAATAAATCAACTTTCGTTATTACAACTCAAACAAATAGTTTATCGTTCAATACAACAAATAGTTCAATAACACAACAAATAGTTCAACAATATAACATCAAGCACACAAATCATGATGCTCTTTGTCGGCCATTCCAAGCCCACCACTCCTCAATGAAATCCTTCTAAAGATCATCATGTGTTGTGGGACGTCGGATGACATGATAGGAGGCAACTAAACGGGCCACCCTTTCAGCCCTCCGTCGCACTCGTACGGGATGTTCCAAGAGCTCATACTGAGAGTAGTCTACATCTTGGCCACGCTCATTCTCGATGATCATATTGTGCATGATCACACAAGCATGCATGATGTACCAAAGCATCTTTTGATCCCAAAATCTAGCCAGTCCTTTCACAATAGCAAATTGGGCTTGCAAAATCCCAAAAGCTCTCTCCGCATCTTTTCTAGCCGCCGCCTGAGCATTGTGAAAATCAAGATTTTTCTTACCTTCCGGTTTTTTCAACGGCTTCACAAATGTTTGCCACTTTGGGTAGATGTCATTCGCAAGATAATAGCCATAGTTGTATGTACGACCATTTGCTACAAACTGCACCGGTGGCAAATCAACATTTGCAATTTTATTCATCAGGTGACTGGTTGACAACGTTGATGTCATTCAAAGATCCAGGTATTCCAAAGAAAGCATGCAAAATCCAAGTCTCTTGATCGGCCACCGCTTCAAGGATTATAGTGGAACCCTTTTTTTGGCCGTGGAATTGCCCATGCCATGCCTTTGGACAATTTTTCCAACTCCAATGCATGCAATCTATTGAGCCAAGCATATCTGGAAGCCGTGTGCTTTTTTCGTCTCCAATAGCCTTGCAGCGTCTTCGGCATTGGGAGATCTCAAATACTCCTGGCCAAACACTTGGACAATTCCGACTGTGAAGTGCTTGACACACATGATGGCTTGGCTCTCACCCATAGCCAAGTGATCATCAACTAGATCAGCCGGGATACCGCATGCCAACATACGCAAAGCGGCTGTCATCTTCTGAAAGGTGCTATGCCCGAGCTCTCCGGCGACATTCCACCTTTGCTGAAAAAACCGGTCATGGCTCCCTAGTTTCTCTGCAATGCGCCTGAACAACTCGGTGCTCATTGTAACACCCCGAATGTAACTTTTCATATTTGTAACTCCAACTCTTGCCATTTTCGGCTATGTGTTATGATATTCCCTTCGTGGTCGGGTTTTGTCTTTCGTTTTGCATTTTGTTCATGTCATGCATCTCATATCATGTCATCATGTGCATCTCATTTGCATACGTGTTCGTCTCATGCATCCGAGCATTTTCTCCGTTGTCCGTTTTGTAATCCGACACTCCCACATGCACCGGCGCACCCCTCTTGTTTCTTTTCGTGAGCGGGTGTTAAACGTTCTCGGAATGGACCGAGGTTTGCCAAGTGGCCTTGGTATACCACCGGTAGACGACCTGTCAAGTTTCGTTCCATCTGGAGGTCGTTTGATGCTCCTACGGTTAACCGGGTAACCGCAAAGGCCTTTTGTGTGTTGCAGCAAAACCCCCCTCCAAACAGCCCAATAACCCATCTAAGTCCCCTCCATGCTCTCGGTCGTTCGATCACGATCGTGTGGGCGAAAACCGCACTCCATTTGGAGTCTCCTAGCTCCCTCTACATATAAATATGTGTCTCTCCCGAATTCTCGCGCACATCAAACCCTAGCCCCGCTCCCTCCGCGCGCCGGACACGTCCGCCCGGCGCTGGACGTATCCCGCCGCCGCGCCCGACGAATCGGATCCCGCCACGTGGCAGCGCCGCTGCCCCACCGCCCGCGGCCCGGAGAGCCCGCATCC
>NC_057811.1:314403023-314415889 GCF_018294505.1 Triticum aestivum
CGCCTCCACCTCCGCCCGTGCGGCTCCGCGCCACCGCCCGTCTCCGCCGTCCGCCGACCGCCGCGCCCCCGAGCCCGCCGTCTCCTCCCTCTCCCTCAGGCCGGCCGCCCTCTCCAAGCTCCGGCCTCCTCTTCCCCAACTCCGGCGAGCAGCCCGGCCGTCCTCGGCTTCCGTGCCAGATCCAGATCCAGCGAGGTTGACCCCGAAAATCCCCCAAGTCCCGAATATTTTCACATTATGTGCTCATGTTCATTGTATCATATCTCATTGCATACTGCTCCGTTTTGCATGCATGATATATTGAAATGTTCTTCTCGAGATGCTCTTCATTTTCTTCCATTGTGCCATGCTCGTTTGAGTTCATCTTGATGCCCAAATCTTTGGTGCAAGAGTGCTAGATGATGTTTACTGCTGTTACTTAACAGAACTTGGTGTTTTGTTATTTTTTGCTACATTTGATGTGTGCATCTTATGGGCATGAGCTCTACAGGTGTTTTGATCTAAGCCATGCCATCTTTACAGAGGTGTATGCCATGTATTTTTTGATCTATTTGGTGACTAGCACAAGCATGCAAACTAGGCTTCGTGATGTTTCTGTTTTCAGGGACTTAGGATTTTCACTAAGTCTGTTACTGCTGTTATTTTTGTTGCCATGTATCCATGTGTCTGCAGAGAGATCCATGCTTCTTTTGGGCATGTTCACTAAGGATGTTTTGTAGATATAGTTATGCTCTATCCATCCATGCCCCTGTTTGCAATTATGGAGTCCCCTAGCATGTCTCAATCTTGCTTTACTTTTGCTATAAAATATTTCTGGCAGAATGTCAACATGATATTCAATTTTGCCAAGGTTGTTGTAGTTGATCCACACATGCTATGAACTTGCTCTTGCCATGGTTAGCTTCATAAACATTCCATCTTGCTGTAGGTATGCTTTTTTGTCATGCATTGCTTTGTGATGAGTGAATCAAGTTCACCAAGATGCCTTCATAAATCTGTTAATGCCATGTTCTGTTTTCTGCTGTCTGAAACCTGTTAACGAAACTTGCTATGTTTACATGGGTGCCATCATATCTTCTGATCCTTTTTGGCTCATGATCAGTAAGGGACTTTTGTTCTATGCATTTAGTAGATTCATGCCATGCCTTTTTTTGCTATGTTAAGTTCCTGTAGCATGTGTTATTCTTGCTCTGAACATTGCTACCTGATGCTGTTTCAGCCATGTTCAGTATTTTCAGTCTGTGAACCTGATATCTTTTGCACTTTTGCCATGCTTGTTTGAACCTGTTATTGTGTGATCTAGCCGTAGCTCAGTGTTCATCTTTTGTCAAGCATCTCCTGTAGATCACTGCCATATACTTTATTGCTATGTTGGGGTGCTGTAGCATAGTTACTTGATGTATTCTAAGTGCTATCATGCTGTTAATCGCAGAATCGTGTCATTCTTGTTTTGCTTGCCATTTGCAAACCGTGCATCCGTTTAAGGTGATCTTTATATCGATTTCGACCGAAATCATCTCATATTTCCAGTGGCATACTTGGTTTGACAAGTTACTGCCTTGTTCATCCTTTTTCTTTCGGAGTACGCATACGCATCGCATATCATATCTCGCATATCATGCATGTATTGCATCATGTTGTTTGTGCATTTCCCGTGATTGATTGTGGTTCCATTGCTTGTGTTCTTACCGTGGGTAGAGCCGGGAGACGAGTTCGTGAACGAGGAACCTGTTGAGTACGCTTACGAGGATCAAGCTTTCGACAACTCTGAGAACCTTGTAGGCAAGATGACCATACCCTCGAAATCACTTCTATCTTTGCTTTGCTAGTTATTCGTTCTATTGCCATGCTGCGCTATCTACCACTTGCTATATCATGCCTCACATATTGCCATGTCAAGCCTCTAACCATCCTTTCCTAGCAAACCGTTGTTTGGCTAAGTTACCGCTTTTGCTCAGCCCTTCTTATAGCGTTGCTAGTTGCAGGTGAAGTTGAAGTTGGTTCCATGTTGGAACATGGATATTTTGGAATATCACAATATCTCTTATTTAATTAATGCATCTATATATTTGGTAAAGGGTGGAAGGCTCGACCTTATGCCTGGTGTTTTGTTCCACTCTTGCCGTCCTAGTTTCCGTCATACCGGTATTATGTTCCTTGAGTTTGCGTTCCTTACGCGGTTGGGTGATTTATGGGACCCCCTTGACAGTTCGCCTTGAATAAAACTCCTCCAGCAAGGCCCAACCTTGGTTTTACCATTTGCCTACCTAAGCCATTTCCCTTGGGTTCTCGCGAGCCCGAGGGTCATCTTTATTTAAACCCCCGGACCAGTGCTCCTTCGAGTGCTGACCCAAACCGAGCGATGTCCGGCGCCCCCTGGGCAACCAGGGTCTATGCCAACCCGACGTCTGGCTCATCCGGTGTGCCCTGAGAACGAGATATGTGCAGCTCCTATCGGGATTTGTCGGCACATTCGGGCGGCTTTGCTGGTCTTGTTTTACCATTGTCGAAATGTCTTGTAAACCGGGATTCCGAGACTGATCGGGTCTTCCCGGGAGAAGGTTTATCCTTCGTTGACCGTGAGAGCTTATAATGGGCTAAGTTGGGACACCCCTGCAGGGTATTATCTTTCGAAAGCCGTGCCCGCGGTTATGAGGCAGATGGGAATTTGTTAATGTTCGGTTGTAGAGAACTTGACACTTGACTTAATTAAAATACGTCAACGTGTGTGTAGCCGTGATGGTCTCTTCTCGGCGGAGTCCAGGAAGTGAACACGGTTTGAGTTATGCATGAACGTAAGTAGTTTCAGGATCACTTCTTGATCATTTCTAGCTTCGCGACCGTTGTGTTGCTTCTCTTCTCGCTCTCATTTGCGTATGTTAGCCACCATATATGCTTAGTGCTTGCTGCAGCTCCACCTCATTACACCATCCTTTCCTACAAGCTTAAATAGTCTTGATCTCGCGGGTGTGAGATTGCTGAGTCCTCGTGACTCACAGATTCTACCAAAAACAGTTGCAGGTGCCGACGATGCCAGTGCAGATGACACAACCGAGCTCAAGTGGGAGTTCGACGAGGAACGTGGTCGTTACTATGTTTCGTTTCCTGATGATCAGTAGTGGAGCCCAGTTGGAACGATCGGGGATCTAGCATTTGGGGTTATCTTATTTTCATTTGGATTTGACCGTAGTCGGTCTATGTGTGGATTTTGGATGATGTATGAATTAATTTATGTATTGTGTGAAGTGGCGATTGTAAGCCAACTCTCGTTATCCCATTCTTGTTCATTACATGGGATTGTGTGAAGATGACCCTTCTTGCGACAATACCTACAATGCGGTTATGCCTCTAAGTCATGCCTCGACACGTGGGAGATATAGCCGCATCGTGGGCATGACACTCATCCTAAACTGGCGGCGAAAGTACGACTCCGGGTATGTGGGATTCTCCACGAAATAGTGCCTCATCAATCTGTTATGGGCATTGATCCTATCCCTCCAAATTTTCTGCCGAACCATAACCGAACCACCGTGCTTCGATTTTTTATTGATGTGCATAGCTAGGATCATTGCAAGATCCTCCTCCTTTTCCATATCAAATTCTTCTTCGGAAGAATCATACGACGAACTCATCTACAATGTTCAATACTAGGCTATAAAAACTACAATCAACATGCACCAAATTCATGAAGTTTGAGCAATACATACCTTGCGGGCGTTTTGTCGAACACCTTGCGGGCGCCGAGCGGCAGCGAGCGGCCGCACGCTGTTCGTCGGAGGACCGCCGTGCGCGAGGGGCGGCAGTGACTAGAGGGAGGCGGAGGAAGCTGCCGCGGCGCGGGGATAGGCTGGGGAAGCGCCCGAACGGTCGCCGGGTGGCGCGGGCGGCGGTGCCGCCACGGCTGGATGGGGTAGGTGGAGTTGCGAGCGCGCGCGTGGGAGCGGGCGCAGCAAATAAGCAGCGTACGATGGCGTTTCGGCCCGCACGCCGAACTAGATATGCCGCGTGCGCCTTTTTGCGCCTCCGCTGGAGCGCCCGGAGCGGTAGCGCGCGCAAAAAACACTGATTTTAGCGCGCGGCACTTTTATAGCGCGGCTGTTGGAGATGCTCTTAGGGGATAAAATAACTTTGAAAACTTATAACTTTTGATTAGAATGTCAAAATTCAAATCCGTTTTTACCGTTCGGTTTCTCGCGATGAGTTCTTCAAAATAAGATCCCATATGAATAGGTTTCGATGAACTTTTTTTTCGAGCAACTTTGTGTGCTACAGAGTCAACTTTAGTGCTATAGAAAAGCAACTCTTTTTCCCCTAGTATGACTACCTACCAACGGAGGATCCTTATAAGTTGTTACCATGACTACCAATTGACCAGCTTCACCTCTAAGCCTACGACAAGGACAACTCCAACGCGGATCACCAAAACGCCCCAAGTATCGGAATCGGCCTCTCTAGACACTTTTAACCATCCAATGAGTCCAACTACTATCAGGCATGTAAAAAAGGTCTACTGCCTCATATGAGTTCCTTGCAGTAAAAGATAGCATGCATCCCCTATGCAAAACTAAAAAACATGCAGCAACTTTGTATGATTTCAGAAAACTCTTGTAAAATTTGAAGCAACTAGTGTCATGCATTAAAAGAGGGGTTGATGCCCCATAAGCTCCTTGAAGTAATATCAGGAAACCCTTGTGCAAAAAACCCACAAAAATAACAGTAGAGACAACATATATAGGTGGTACTAATGCATATATATTCTTTAACATAGGCAACTGTAGTGTGATTTATGGGCAACTATTAAAAAAATAAAAATGTGTTCCAAGCATTTTTATGCAGCTGTTGATGTGAACTGAGCAGCTCCATATATATTCCGATGCAACTTAATCTACTAATACAATATTTTTTAGAATTACTTCCTATCCATCTCTCTTCGCCCGTTCTGGTTGCCTTCCTTCTTCATCCTCACCATTTCATAAAAAAATCTGAAAAAACCACGGGTACCTTATGTTGATCCATTTCGCCCTGTGAAATATCAGGTTGAGCGGCCCTTTTGCTTGTAACTCAATATAAAAAACACAAAAATGCAACTCGGGTGTAGTCCAGGACTGAACAACTCCACAGTTTTTCTTGGGCAAATAGGCAGTAGCAGAGGAGAAAACACACACACGCGCGCGTGCACACACATAGTCATGTGCCTCATATCTCCAGCTAGGAAATCTAACCGGTTCCACCTGCTCCCCTATACGTTCACACCAAGGGAGCCCACCCGAGGAGAGGAAAATCTCAACTTCACCTCTATGGCACAAACTTAATTACAAGTATCTAAAACCTTTAAATATTTATCAAATAATGGTCTTGGTGAATGTTTAAGTTCATGATGATTGGGCAACTGGATACATGATTTTAGGTAAACTATTTGTTGATTGTGGGCAACTGGATACTTGATTTTAGGCAACTGTATGGTTGATTGTGGGCAACTATGACACGTGGAAAGGGATAAAGAACATACACATGTTCATTTTTGGAGGGTACATAGATAAATTTAATCCCCTAAAAACACTTCACGGTTTTACGTCCCCATGACATACTCCACCCTGCCCACCCCCCTATTATTATTTGCCAAGTATTTGCAATCATACCAAGGATCCTACCCCGAGGAGATAAATTACTGACGCATCTCTATGGTACAAACTCGAAAGGTATCTAAAACCATTACATATTAACCAAATTATGGTCTTGGTAATGGTTCTGTTCGTGAGGATTGGGCAACTGGATATATGGTTTTAGACAACTGTATGGTTGATTGTGGGCAACTGGATACATGGTTTTAGAGAATTGTACAGTTGATTGTGGGCAACTCGATAGATGGTTTTAGGAAACATTATGGCTGATTGTAGGCAATTATGACACCTAAGAAAAGGGATGAAGAACATACACATGTTCATTTTTTGAGGGGGTCACAAATAAACTTAATCCCTTAAAAACACTTCGTGGTTTTAGTTATGCCACTATGACCAGCTCCGCACCGCTCCCCCTCTATGATCATTCGCCTAGTATTTACGATCATACCAAGGGATCCAACCCCGAGGACGATGAAATTCTTGATCCATCTCTATGACACCATCTTAATTGAAAGGTATATAAAATCTTTACAAATAAGCCAAATTATGGTCTTGATAATGTTTCTGTCCATTAGGATTGGGCAACTGTATAGCAAAACGTCCCGCAACTATGACACATGAAAAATGGATAAAGAACATACACATGTTTGCTTTTTGGGGTTCATAGATAAACTTAATCCCATAAAAAACTTCATGGTTTTAATTATGTCCCCATGACCAGCTCCACCCCACCACCCTTTATGATCGTTCGCCAAAGTGTTTAGAATCTTACCAAGGGATCCCACCCGAAGAGAAGAAATTCTTGACACACCATTATGACACAAACTTAATTGAAAAGTATCTAAAACCTTTAGATGTTGGCCAAATAGCGGTCTTGATAATGTTTCTGTTCATGAGAATTGAGCAATGGGATACATGGTTTTAGACAACTTTATGGTTAATTGTGGGCAACTATATTATTTTCCATGTATCGTGCATAAAAATAGGGATGCAGACTATGTAGGGCAACTATGGTATCCTTTTCTGTGTGTGTTTGTTGTGTGATAGTTTTCCAGAAACCACACGATGTTCTACGTATACATCAACGCAGCGGACGACCACATGAAAAAATAAATGGAAGACCTATGTGACTATGTGCAGGATCCAAAGGAAATTCGACCAAGAATAACAGGGCCAAAAGAACACTTATCTGAATCAACCTATCCAATCAAGAAGAGCTTATTCTATCAAGAACTTCGAAGAGATTTTTTGATGATAGGCAGTCATACTACATAACCTAACAAGAAGTTGCTTTCATATATCACTAAAGTTGCTTCCATAGCACCCAAAGTTGCTTGTAAAAAAAGTTAGTCGAAACATACTCATATGAGATCTAGTTTCGAAGTGCTTGTCGCAAAGAACTTGGCGGTGAAAACCGATTTCAATTTCGCCTCAATTTGAAGTTATAGCGTTTTAAAATTTTGAAAACGCAAATTAAATGCATGCATGCATTATGCTTTTTCAACACGTGAGGTCAGTGGGGCGTTCTCACGGACTGACGCGCTAGCAAAAAGAATCTCATTGTGCATTAGGGACCATGTGGAGTGAGGGACAAGAGTGTGAGCTCGTTTCCACGCAATAGCACAGCTGCGTTTTTAAGTATTTACGATTAACGGCCGTGATTTTTTTTAGATTTTTTTAGGCACTTTTTCCTGTTTTAGGGGATAGCGGGCATGATTTCGATAACAGGTTGCAGGCCCCCTTGTGTTGCGCGTCTTTTTGGGCTTTTAGTGTAATTACTGGCCCATGGTAGCGACGCGCCTTCAATGCAAAATACATGGGCCTCCTACGTATGTCGAGCTAGTGACTTTGTTAAAGTCTGTGCTTCCTATTAAAAAAATGTAAAACTTGCTCAAAAAATATATAAAAATATAAAAACCACAACTGTGCTTTTCCGGATCTGTTTTTTTTTCATTTTTTTGTTTTTTGTTGCCGGTTTTTTGGTTTTCATTTTTTGGACAATTTCCAATTTTCGGTTTTTCTTGGGTTTTCGTACAAAAATCATCAAAACCTATTAACATAGGGTTTAGTTTCAAAGTTATCGACATGAGAAATCCAACCGTGAAAACAGTTCGGTATTTTGATGCACGGTTCAGGAGATAAAAGGTTTTGAATAAACGAATCTACGAAAAAGAAAAAATTCTCGGGTTGCGACAAGTAGCGCACATGTAGTGTGGCACTTGTCATCACCTAAGAAGGTGAGGAGTGCCCTTTGCAGGGGGTAACCCTTAACTAGTGATTTTGACAAAAGAGACCGTGTGTTGCAATGGGGGAAAATACCACACGCCCCCCCCCTAATAGGTCCACGCCCTTTATTTCAACATGACATCCCAATTGTTGTTTATCCTCTTCCTCATCCCCGCTAACGGTGGCCTCAGTGCTCATACAACCACAATGCGTTTGAGTGTGGTCAATCCTAAAGCGTCTCTCTCTCTCTCTCTCGGCATACGATGAGCAAACTTTGCCGAGGTGTGCATAAGTGGTTTATCGATGGTTTCATTCGACTCCAATCTGTTTTTGCTGAGGTGTTTGTTTGCAAACTCCAATATGGTTTTACTGAGGTGTTTGTTTGCAATTCAGGTCGGCGCTGTTACGAAAGAAAGATATATCATGTGCTATTGGTTAAGGTTGCACCCTTAATTGCATTTTAAAATGGTTAACAGGTGAAATAATGTCATATCTAGATTCTACACAATTTTCTAATCAAATTCCATACATAATAACATGTTAAAAGTAGAGTTAGGGTTTAAAAGGTATGTATACTTTTTAAAGCATTTGTTCTAGATGGACCGCTGGTTGATTAACTCAAATATCATGGACTTTTCTCTTTAATTCCTGATACTTAGAGGTGGACTGTGAGTTAATTACCCAAAAGGGCAAAGGGTTTCTGTAAAAAATGTGAAAAAAATATTTGTTTTATGTCACTTAAGGATGGACTGTGGGTTAATTACCAAAAACACAAAAAGTTATTCATGTTCTGTCACTTAAGGGTGCACTTCGGGTTAATTACAAGAAAACACGGGTGGTTTCTATAAAAAAATGCATGACGGACGGGCAGAAGCTCTCCTCCCTTTATTAATAGGTATAGAAATGATTTCAAACCACGGGCCATGTGCAAAGAACTGGATTTTTTAGCGAATAATTTCACACAGAAGATAATAGCATTGTGGGTGAAATATTTGACATGACTGAAAGCTATACACAAAGTAGTGTTCGAGAGATATGCTCCACAAATAGTTTTGTGCAGCCATATCTCTCCGAATTGCAAGCTTTAGCTACTTCAAAATAACTACAACAAGGGTTGGACGAGGTACTGATCATTGTTGGTTGCCTCCGCCGGGAAACTTGGTGAAAGTTAATATGGACGGTGTAGTGAGAGAGGTGCAATCAGAGCCATATGTACATATCAGACAACAACTTATTTGGGTTCTTCGGTTGTCTTTTCCAACGGACCAGGCGATTCTACCATGCTTGAAGCTTTTGCATGCATAGAGGCTCTCTCTATATCATGCGACCTATAATTGAGGAATATCTATGTTGTGCCGAACTACAATAATGTGGTTGATCATATCAAAGAAGGCTTGCTAGGGAGGTACGGGGCCATCATCAAGGAGATTAAGGAATGATCATCAAATTATGCTCGATGCTCTTTTGTCCATAAGTTGAGGAATGTCAACTTCGAAGCTCACAGTCTTGCTAAGTGTTCTTTTTCGTTAAGTGCCAGACGCCATGTTCGGCTCAGCACGCCTCATGATTTTGTATACATGAACATCTTGAATAATAAACCTTAGTAGGGTCGTCTAAAAAAATAGTGACTAGTGAGCAACATGCCCCCACCTTGCCTACAGTGCTCATGTTTCATGTATGGATCGGTATTTGGTGAGGACCAAATTTGTTTTTAATGCAAATCACGACAACATATTTATTGACTTTTAATTTTATGCAATTGGTTTAATAAAAAATCATGTGTTGTAGAATAGAAATATTTAAATATAAAACAATAAATATTATTACATTTTTAAATAGTAGTATACATGAAAACAAGTATTCACGTATTGCAAAAAATAATCGCATGCTTAAAGTTGCTTATGAGCAACAATATTTTTTATTAAATGTTTACATGTTTTTTATAAAAATTCACTGTATGTAATTTTTTCCGTGGATCTATCTTCATAATCTGGAAAAAGTGTTCGCATTTTCAAAACTCTGTAATTAGTATATTTCTTTTAAAAATATAAACAAACTAACCCGTAGGGAGCTACTTGTGCCCGTCCAATAGCAGCGCTGGAAGGGCACCCTTGAGCCGTGACCTCCTTGGATCTCAATACATAGCCGCTCCTTTCTTTAGGGTAACAGAATATAGATAAATCCATAAAAATGAAATAAAGCAAAAAAGGACGGAACGAACACGAACGCCCAACAAGGCAATATCATGGCACGAATAACAAAAATAGATAACACACGAACAAGGCAGTGTAAAACATGATTTGTGAGAATAGAACAAAGTCGATTATGACAGAGAGTATAACTATTATCGTCCAGACTATATAATACATCAAGTACATAATGGCATAAGTACATGACCATATATAAAAAGGTATTCCTTTCGATATGCATAATACACCATCTGTTTTTAAATATAAAATATCTTGTTGGTTTAATTTAAACTGATAAAACGTCTTATATTTAAGAACGGACGTAGTAGGAGTTAGACCCATAGAGTAAAGTGTAACGGGGAGAGTACGTGAGCTAGTTGGCTCGGGTGCACCTTTGAACACCTGCCTTTTCTTCCATTTCTATCTTTCCAGAGGAAATAAAAATATTATTTTCTTCCCCTAAAAAGTTGTTCTAAAAGGAGCCAAACATGCCATCGTGGCAGCCAGGCTAGTCGAAGTGGGGGCGCTAGTTGGCGACGCATCCTTATCCACCAACACCACACGTACATGGCCGCTACGTGTACCCTCCACAGCATAGGCTTTGCCATTGTACTAGGCTAGGCTAGTAGAAAGCGAGTCCGTGATCTTGGAGCAAAGCGAAGCTGCCCCAGCCGCACGCGCCGCCACCACCGACGTCATCTACAACGTCGACGTCGTCGAGGTTCCACAGGCTGCCCCACGTGGCGCCGCAGGTGGTAATCTCCCCGCTGGACCCCGCGTCGCTGGCGGCGCCATCGCCGCCGTCGAGGAGGAAGTAGGCCGACATCGACATGGGGTGGTGGTCGTACTGCAGGAACTCGTCCATGTCCGCCATGTCCCGCATCATCGCCAGGTCGTCGTCGTCCTGCGCCGGCGGCGGCGCTGGCCGTGTCGTCGCTTCGTCTGCGTGATGGCTAGCCGCGCCGCCGCCGGTGTTGTCCGCGGTGGCAGCACCGTCGTCGTCTTGGACGTCGCGCTGGTGCTCGTGGTGGCCTTGCATGATCTCGCGGCGCTGCTTGAGGAAGCGCGCCCTGGCGCGCTCGATGTTCTTGGACGACGGCTTGCCCTTCTTGAAGTGCGTCCTCCAGTAGTTCTTGATCTCGTTGTCCGTCCGGCCGGGGAGGCTACGCGCAATCGTCGACCATCTGGCAGATCGAACACCACAAATTAAGTGCATGTGTTTTGTGAGCTCGATCCCATTGATCATGGCATGCATGCACATCCGCAAACTAAAGATTTTTTTCCAGTACGTACCTGTTTCCCCACAAGGCATGGAGCTCGAGTATGACGCTCTCCTCCTGTGGCGTGATCTTGCCTCTCTTGAGGTCAGGCCGCAGGTAATTCACCCACCGAAGCCTGCAGCTCTTCCCGCTTCTCTTCAGACCTGCAGCAAAACGAGCTTAGCTATAGTACTCGTATGTGCTCGTACGCGTGAGCTTGGGTTTACAGGTCGACGAACTTGCATGCGCACGTACTCGTACGCATGCAGCCCAAATTAATGAACACGAATGATCATGATCATTGCGTTGGGCACCTGTGAGCTTGGCGACAGAATTCCACCTCCCATCTCCCTGCTGCCGAACATAGCCGAGCAGCAGCTTGTCTTCCTGCGCCGTCCACGGCCCTTTCCTCCACCCTCCCTCCTCCCTTCCCCAGCCAAACTGCTCCATTCCAACAATCACTTGCAAAAATTACCACTCGTAATCGAGCTGTAGACTCCCCCAGGGAGAGAGAGAGCTAGTGAGCGAGTGAGGCGAGGTGGTGTGCAACAAACCAAGCGTGCTATCGCTGCATATATACTAGCGCGCGCGTAGCGTAGGGGCGCCGGGTCACCGGTCACCGCAGGTCAGGTCGCTGTCAGGGACACTCCACTGTCACTACCCCCTGATCGACGAGGTGGCAAGGGAATCGTCTGCCGGAAATGCCCCGACGGCCGGAGATCGGTGTCGCGGCTAATTCCCATCGACCTTTTGCTCCTCTTTTTCTCGACAGGCATGATGATGGATTACCGACTCACCGTAGGTTTCCTGCCGAAAGCGCGGCCTCCGCGCCTAGCTTAGCTGCGTTTCTTTGGGTGTTGCTTTGTGTAGCCACGACAGGGACAAACCGTGGATGTTTCCTAGCTTGTAGCTAGCCGGCCATCCAGCCTCCTGCTCCTGGTGCGGCACATCGATCGTACTACTGACTCTTGCAACAGGTTTTGCTAGCCCTCCTATCCTTCCTGCGATGGAGATCGATCGATCAGCAATAATATCGCATGTAAGGGAAGTTTGGGCTTAATAACTTTTGCGCACTGTCTCATTTTTAGTTACCTTGTCTCGTGTGGCGCATCTAGTAGACGAACAGCATGATGCTAGCATATATTTTGTGCTGTTAACAATAGTGCTAGTGCATCTTCTTTTCTTTTCTTAGCTAAAAGATTAGCACCAGTGCATCATTGAACGTGGGTTCAAAGATTCGTTCTAGAAAGGGCTGGGGCGTGTTGCGTACGTTTTATGTGCATTGCTCCACGTGTGGCCATACAAGAGGACGTGTAGTACTGTCGTGTACGGGGGTTGTGGCTCGTGGCAGCATATCCACGTTAGCCTTTTCCTTTTTATAAACTGAAGTACAAAGGTGGGACCAGCTTGTCCTATTTATACATACAACATCGAAGAAAAGAATAATTCCTGTAACACTAGTACACAAAGGCTCATATCAGACATTTCATCAAGAGCTTCTCTACACCTACGTGTAGTTACGTGGGGAGAGGGGTTATGTAATGATTTGGCAGCACTTAATTGGTATTAGT